>NC_056739.1:1815111879-1815201879 GCF_019279795.1 Protopterus annectens
TTTATTCATGCCAGTCCCAAGCCCAGATAAATGGGGAGGGTTACATCAGGAAAGGCAACCAGTGTAAAATTTTTGCCAAAGCAAATATGTGTACAACAACACAGCTTTCCATACTGGATTGGTCAAGGTCTGGGTTAACAATGACCACCTCCACTACTGTTAGGCAACATTGTGCTGGTGGAAATTGGGCTACTGTTAGCTGAAGGAGAAGAAGAGGGTGAAGGCATGCCCAGAGGCAGGAGGAGAGGTGAAAAGTTAGTAGTGTGGAAGTGAGGGTAACAACTTTGAATGCTGGCATTATGACTGGTAAAGGGAAAGAGCTAGCTGATATGATGGAGCGAAGGAAGGCTGATATATTGTGCATGCAAGAGACCAGATGGAAGGGGAGTAAGGCCAGGTGTATCAGAGGTGGGTTCAAATTGTTCTACCATGGTGTGGATGGGAGGAGAAATGGGGTAGGGGTTTTCCTGAAGTAACGGTATGTCAAGAATGTTTTGGAGGTGAAAAGAGTGTCAGATGGAGTGATGTTTATGAAGCTGGAAACTGATGGTGTGATGATTAATGTTGTTAGTGCATATGCTCAGCGCATTGGGTGTGGGATGGATGAGAAAAAAAATTTGGAGCGAGTTAGATGAAGTGGTGGAGAGTGTTCCTAAGGTTTTTAGAGAGTGGTGATTGGAACAGATCTCAATGGACATGTTGATGATGGGAACAGAGGGGATGAGGAGCTGCTGGGTAGGTATGGCGTTAAGGAGAGGAATGCAGAAGGTCAAATGTTAGTGGAGTTTGCGAAAAGGATGGACATGGCTGTGGTGAATATGTATTTTAAGAAGAGGGAGGAGCACAGGGTGATATACAAGAGTGGAGGAAGATGTACACAGGTGGATTATATCCTATGCAGGTGGGCCAGTATGAAGGAAATTGGAGACTGCAAAGTGGTGACAGGGGAAAACATAGTTAGGCAGCATAAGCTGGTAGTCTGTAGGATGACGTTGGTGATCAAGAAGAAAGAGAGTGAGGGCAGTGTCAAGGATCGAATGGTGGAAGTTGAAGAAAGATAACTGCAAGGTGGAGATCAGGGAAGAGTTAGGACATGTAATGGGTGGCAGTGAAGATTTACCCAACAGCTGGACAGTCACAGCAGAGGTGAACTGGGAGACATTTAGAAAGGTGCTTGGTGTGACATCTGGGTAGAGGAAAGAGGACAAGGAGACCTGATGGTGGAATATGAAAATACAGAAGAGTATACAGAGGAAGAAGTTGGTGAAGAAGAAGTGGGATTGTCAGAGGGATGCAGAAAGTAGACAGGAGTACAGGGAGATGAGGCATATGTTGAAGAGAGAGGTGGTGAAGGCTAAGGATAAGGCGTATGAAGAGTTGTATGAAAGGTTGGACACTAAGGAGGAAGAAAATGACCTGTTCCAATTGGCTAGACAGAAGGACCAAGCTGGGAAAGATGTGCAGCAGGTTAGGGTGATAAAGAAAAATGAGGGAAATGTACTCGCAAGTGAGGAGAGAGTGTTGACCAGATGGAAAGAGTACTGTCAGGGGCTAATGAATGAAGAGAATGAGAGAAAGTAGATTGGATGATGTGAGGATAATGAATTAGGAAGTGCGACAGATTAGCAAGAAGGAAGTAAAGACAGCTATGAGGAGGATGAAGAATGGAAAAGTGTTGGTCCAGTTGACATACCTGTGGAAGCATGGAAGTCTTTAGAAGAGATGACAGTGGGGTTTTTAACCAAATTGTTTAACAGAATCTTGGAAAGTGAGAGGGTGCCTGAGGAGGGGAGAAGTGTATTGGTAGCAATTTTTAAGAATAAGGGTGTTATGCCGAGCTGTAGTAACTACAGAGGTATAAAACTGCTCAGCCACAGCATGAAGTTACAGGAAAAGGTAGTTGAAGCAAAGTTAAGAAAGGAGGTGATGATTAGTGAGCAGCAGCATGGTTTCATGCCAAGAAAGAGTACTATAGATGTGATGATTGCTTTCAGGGTGTTGATGGAGAAGTATAGAGAAGGTCAGTAGGAGTTGCATTTTGTCTTTGTGGACTTAGAGAAAGCATATGACAGGGTGCCTATAGAGGAGTTGTGGTATTGTATGAGGAAGATGGGAGTGGCAAATAAGTATGTAAGAGTAGTACAGGACATCTACAAGGGCAGTGTGACAGTGGTGAGGTCTGCAGTAGGAGTGACAGATGCATCCAAGGTGGAGGTGTGATTACATCAATGATCAGCTCTGAGCCCTATCTTATTTGCAATGGTGATGGACAGGTTGACAGACGAGATCAGACAGGCATCCCAGTGGACTACGATGTTTGTGGTTGACATTATGATTTGTAGTGGGAGTACAGAACAGGTAGAGGAGACCCTGGAGAGGTGGAAATATGCTCTATAGAGGACAGGAATGAAGGTCAGCAGGTCTAAGACAGAATATATGTGTGTGAATGAGAGGAAGGACAGATGAACAGTGAGTATGAAGGGAGTAGAGTTGTAGAAGGTGAATGAGTTTAAACACTTGAGATCAACAGTTCAGAATAATGGGTAGTGTGGAAGAGAGGTGAAGAAGAGACTGCAGGCAAGGTGGACTGGGTGGAGAAGAGTGCCAGGAGTGATTTGTGACAGACGGGTGCCAGTAAGAGTGAAAGGGAAGGTCTACCAGAGGGTAGTGAGACCAGCTATGTTGTATGGGTTGGAGACAGTGGCATTGACAAAAAGGCAGGAGTCAGAGCTGGAAGTGGCAGAGTTAAAGATGTTCAGATTTGCAGTGGGTGTGACAAGGATGGACAGGATTAGGAATCAGTATATTAGAGGGTCAGCTCAGGTTGGATGGTCTGGAGACAAAGCCAGAGAGGCCAGATTGCATTGGTTTGGACATTCACTGAGGAGGGATGCTGGGTAAATTGGGAGAAGGATGCTAAGGATGAAGCTGCCAGGTAACAGGAAATGAGGAAGGCCTTAGACAAGGTTTATGGATGTGGAGAGGGAGGACATGCAGGTGGCTGGTGTGACAGAGAAAGATGCAGAGGACAGGAAGAAATGGAAACAGATGATCCACTGTGACAACCCCAAACAGGAGCAGCTGAAAGAAAAAGAAGAAGGAGAAGTTGTTTATCCCTTTTTCTCCAAGGCAACAATGTTAAAGTAGGAATAATAAAGTATGTGGTGTTGGGAGTAAAGCTCCCACTTGAGGTGGATGCAGAGGACCTGTTCACTGCATAAAATGATTGTGTGGTATTTTACGAGTGTGTGTGTGTGTGTGTGTGTGTGTGTGTGTGTGTGTGTGTGTGTGTGTGTGTGTGTGTGTGTATGTGTGTGTGTGTGTGCGTGTGTGTGTGTGTGTGCATGTGTGCGTGTGTGCGTGTGTGTGTGTGTGTGTGTGTGTGTGTGTGTGTGTGTGTGTGTGTTAACTGCCCAGACTTGAGTACATGAGTTTTATGTTTATGTAAACCCAAACTGTCAGTTACAAAAAGTACTTGCTGAAGAACAGTAATAGCAGCTCAATGCATTTAATTAGTCATAGTGGATTAGCTACAACACATTTAAAGTTTTCTGCTGTATAATTAACATTACCTACAGGAATATGAAGAAAGGTCTTCTGACTGGTGGTGTCCTTGTAGACTTAAAAAGTGCTTCCATTTCTGTCAGTCACTCAATGTTCCTCTCAAAAACTGAGGAAAATAGATTTCCAGGATTTGCATGTCAGATGATTTGATAATGTTTACTAATTGCTTATGTGATACAGCTATTAAAGTAACTCCTTGTTATCATATATCTGTCATTAATTCCTTCACTGTTGATATCACTGAGTGATCAGTTTTGAGACCTGTGCTGTCTTCACTGTTTACTAATGATCTGACAAAGATCCTGCTAAGCTAAATGCCACTAAGTATGTGGATCATCTGCATCACTTAAGGGTGCCAGAATCTGTTCTGACTTACAGAAAGCCTGCAGAAAGAAGTGATTAAAAAATTCTGCTGGCTTCATAAAAAATAAAATATTAATTGTTTTTTATGTATTTAGGGTTGTTAACTGAGGTAGTGCTCTGAAGACCCACTTCAGCCCGAGGCTGGATTTCAGCCAAAGCTGGGTTCAGCCTCAGCTCACAGAAGAAAACTCAAAGAAAAATGAACTCTTTAGTATACCTCAAAGATTAAGTTATACAGAGTTTATCAGTGCAATTGACCCAGTCAGAAACCTGCTATCGTAGTTTTCTTTGTTTTATTTGTATTCAATGTTTTACAAATTTTGTGCATCATTCTGTGCTGAGAATGAAATTGGTGCATTGAGACCAGTGCGCTACCCCGAAAAATATAATATATATATATATATATATATATATATATATATATATATATAGATGTGTATATGGGATCCCCTTCAAAATATTGAATCCAAACATTATTGAATCCTGCTTCATTGAGACAACTCCATCGATTCTTCAGTTCATCCTACTAACAGAACAGTGACAATCAACCCCAGGGAAAGAACTGCTCGACTGCCAGGACAAACAACAAACAGCGAAACAACAAACCATCCAAGTGGGAGGCTTTGCCGCCAAAACCCACCAGTGTGGAAGGCTACACCCCCCACCCCCCAACTAAATATACCAACTCCGAGACTGCACTACAGTGAAGAAAGTGCAAGGTTCACCATGTTGGCTAAGTGGTTCTTTTCCAGGGGTTGATTTCCACTATTCCAGGAGTTTGACAAACTGAAGATTTGATGGAGTCATATTAGTGAAGTAGGATTCGATAAAGTGAGGATTCGATATTTCGATATTTTCAATGGGACCCATATATATATATATATATATATATATATATATATATATATATATATATATAAATATATACTCTTTTTTTATTTTTTTATTTTATTTTTTTTTCAGTGAAAGTCAGATATACACACATACACTTATATATCTATCTATATTATCTCTCTCTCTCTCTATATATATATATATATATATTATATATATATATATATATATATATATATATATATATATATATATATATATAAAACATGTATCTATATATATATATATATATATATATATATATATATATATATATATATATATATATATATATATATAGATATGTATATGGAACTGAAAATCCATACAGACACAGTGAGAACGGAGGGATACGTGGCAATGATGGTGCTTGTAGTGCTGAATTCAAACTCCACACATGCAGTTACTGACTGGATCCCTGATACAGTTCTATACCCATGCCCAAGAGATGTAAGACAGAAATCTTATAACTGAACCACTGTGTAAAATTTTAAGTCATGTGGCTTGAACCTTGCCCAGTGCTCCTTTGACAGCTAGCATAGAAGAATAAGGAGATGCCAAAGAGATGCCTTTTGCAGTCCAAGATATTTGAGTACTTTAGCCTCCATCTGTCTACTAAGTGATGGTATGCAAGTCACTTACCCAGACAGCATGCCTGAGTTGCCATTTCAAAGGGACATTTATATCCAGTAGGCCTTTCTGTTTAATAAAAGGCAACTTTAAGACCTATGCAAATAAAGCAAGTACTGAAACAGCTTAAGATATGTTACAGATTAATTTGATCATTTCTGAATTTAAAAGACCAATGTTATTGCTTTCTAAGTTAGAGTTGGCCTTACAGTCTTTAATCTGAAATGCTCCCACAATTCCAATATGCTGTGAAGGGCCCATTTCCCAGTCTGGACCCCTTTAGGCTCAGTAGTATTTTAGCTTACATCAGTTGAGTGTTACCTCCTGTTGGTACATAGATAATTGCACCCTGAAAACCTACAAAGACAGTTCCCTCATTTAAAAAGTTATGCTTTGGCCTGGTTGTGAGTTAGTGATTATTTAATAAAATATCTCCTGGTGCACAGAAACAGTTACCCCTGTTTAAAAGTAAACTTTATGACTACTTAACACTTTCTTACAAATATATATGATATAGAAAAATCCCTAGCTTTTTTCTCTATAATAACATGAACCACACACTGTAAAAAGACTTAGTTAACATTCGTTATGCATCAGTCATCTAAAATATGATTTTAATCAATTAGTGTTTAGTTGTAGGTTATATGTTTCTGTAACTGGCAGTGTGCGCTATCTTTGGCCATATGAGAAACTGTACATCTGACTTAGTATATAACCTTTTGAATTTGTATGCAGAAATCCCTTGCAAGGATTGTCATTCAATTATCTTTTGGTAATATGAATGTTTGTTTATAAGCTTTTTGCCTTTGACCAGAATCATGACTGAAAAGGGTTCTTGGCTCAGCCTCTCTACCTACTTAACAAGAAAATAAACAAATAATAATAATGCATAACATCCACACTAAATAAGCAATAGAGAAAGTAAAGCAAGAGGGGACCAGCAACAGAATCATATATTACCTCAGGATGTGCACAGCAAGTGATGGAAACATATTTTACTTGTAATTTCATGTCTCTGATATCTACATGAATTCTATGCAGTTCTAGGCAGTTAGTTGGCCTATATCCAGAAACCAGGTGTCATAGTCTGTGTTTCGGAAGGGTATGATTGACTCAGTGAAATGTTTGGCCAGATGAACAAATGCTGCTCCCAAACTATAATGCAGCCCACATCCTAGAGTACAGTGTCAGTTCAAAACATTATGTAAATGGCAGTGCTGAATTCAGGCAAATGGGTCCTTAAGCAAAATAATTTATACAGGTAACATAATTTCGAGGGACTATTTCCACCACTTAAAATGCATATTTCGGCATCACACTCTAAAATCCAATGAAGGGCAGCAAACTAATAAGCAGTGCTGAAGATTTAGTATAAAAGGCCAAACAGCTCTAGGCACCTGCTTATGTCTGCCCCTGTCTTCTGTTAGTCCTTTGAGTTCACAGGCTTTACAACCAGCTTTACTGATGCTACTTCTCTTATTTGTTAATTATAGGATCATGGGATCACAGGAGATTACTAGGCTATTGACCCAAAGGTCATTTTAAGCTTAGCCATTTTATCCCAATGTAATACCATAGTAATGCTAGTCAGTACCCAAGATTGCATTTAATGATGACTGCCCATGTCCAAGAGGGTTGTGGGTTCTATTCCCGGTAAGAATTTATGGTGCCCCATCCCTTCATCCAGTTTTTTTCTTGAACAGTGTCATAGAGGTGCTCTGTTTCTCATCTATTGGTAGCCTATTCCAAAGACGAGGAAGTTGCTTGGAGATAAATCTGTTCATCCAGTATGTCCTATTTAAGTTGCAGGCCATATTTGGGTCCCTGGAATGGGTAGCCCTAGTCCCATTTGATTTATGGATAAGCAGCTGGTTCATTAGGTTTGGGTCTTGAATTGTTCTTTAGGCCAGGCTTACGTCTCCCGTTAGAAGTCCATACAATATGGAGTATAGTGACAGGGAGTTTAGGCAGTCTGTGTAAGGCACATGCTGGAGCCCCTTGATCTTCTTTGTTAGAAACATCTGAGGTCTCTCTAATTGCTGTAGGTGCTTAATGTGGTACATGCCAAACAGGGCGTATAATATTTATAGTTATTCCTTATCTCCTCAATGAGTCCTGCTCTGTAGTTTAGTATCTTATTTATCACTTGCTGTTTCCCCCTGTATTGCAGCTTTATCTTATTTAAGAGCACTAACTAAATATATATTACTGCTGATCATGTTTGTTTCAAATTTTATACTACTGCTTTTTCACAGATGACAACATTGCTGATTTGTATTCTTTATTTTGTATCACTTATTCCTACTACCATCATGTTTGGCTTCTGGATTATGCCTTTCCTCATTAATATTAATGCTGATCTGTATTCCAAATCATGTTTACTTTTGTAATTATTTCATCAGTTTCACAGAGCATGAAGCTGTGTATCACATTTTAATTGTTGCACTTTAAAATGTCTTTTGGCTGGTCATGGCTGAAAAGGATTCTAAAACCACCTTACCTGCCAAACAAACAAATGATGCTGTTCAGCATGACTTGTGTGATACAAGCCAGGCTGGATCAAAGATCAAATTTGTCAATAATTAACCAAGTCATTAATCAAACATTCAACAAAATGGCTAGAAAAAGTGCTTGTGTCTTTTCAGCTACATGGCTGGGATTCATAAACATGGTACTCATTGCACAAGCCAAGTGCATGACAGAAGTTATTAAAACATTAAATAGGATTCCTAGAGAACAGTGCAACTTTGCTACTGAGCCAGTTTAATTATACATATCAGATGGGATAATACTGTACATTACATATATAAAATTGCAACGGAGTATGAATAAAAGAATCTACCTGATTCAGACATACAGACAGACCAACAACAATTGCCCTGATAAGAAACTGTACTGTAACCCTTCTGTTCTTTGCTCTGTATAACAAAGGTTACAAACAAGACTGAAGCTACTGCTCAGCCCTCAGAAGTGCAAGCACTGATAATAATCCTAAACAATAGTAGCAAAAGATGCATCTACACCCCTGGAGTGCACTTTGTGTACAGCAATGCAAATTTTGTGTATCACAGACACACACACAGGCACACAGAAACATGCATGGGCAAACACACACACACACAAACACACACAAATATGCACATGCACATACCCACTCACAAACTGAAATCACAATTGCATGTGTATAGTAGCAATAATACATAGGGATGCATGCATACAGATAATGAAACTGATGGGAAATGACAGTATGGCCACAACTAGTGAATGCAGCCCACTCTATGACAGCTACACAGCTATAATACAAGACAATCATGCTCAGTATGCTCCATAAATCACCAAGGTCAGGCCACTAAGGATCTGTCACTGCTTTGCAGTGAATGTAGGTCCTAATGATATACAAATGCTGATAGTCATTCCAGAATAGATAACAAGACTATTTATTTATTTATTTTATTTATTTTATGTTTGTTTACCAGGATAATTAACCCTTTTTCAGTGGAGGCCTGGAAAAGCCTCACATTACAATTATACTATATAATTAACAGTATTATATAAAATATAAAATAGTAAATAAAATAAAATCTAAAATATACAGATAAGTGAAATAAAATAAGAAAAACATACAGCAGGGCAAATTGCAATAATAAATAAATTCACACGAGTTACACATACAAAAAAAAATCACTTTTAGTACAATCTAATAGAACAATATGATAATAAGAGGAAATAACTCTATTAAATAGGTGCAAACCAGTTAATAATAGCTTATTTGTTTAGTATTAAAAGATTATGAAAGAGAAAAAGAAAAATATGTAGGTAGCTTAAAAAGAAAAAACAACTAAGTATAAGATGAGTCAGGTAGAAAAAAAGAACTATAAATAGTACAATAGATAATAATAATGCAGTGCACATATTTTTTGAACTGTACTTTCATCCTACCAGGTAATCAATATATCTCTGCAGTGTTGTTAGTGAATGCTTTGGAGCTTTTTGTGTGTATGTGTTTGCAAAACTAAAAAACTACAACCATGGCATGACCAGAAAGGAGCAACATCACTATATTTAGTATTTTTGCACTCAAATAAGTCACAACTTCCTCAGAATATCATAACTAAAACCATTTCTACTTTCTTATATTACTTCAAAGTCATATAACTTCAGTTGATATCAATTTTAAAAACAATTACCTTAAAATATCTGATACAAATACTGCATAAACATTATTAAGAAAATAATAAGCACAAGGCTAGCCACCTGTCGGCGTAAATCTTGGCTCTAGATGATTGTCACTGTTGAAGTGACACCTCAACTCCATGTGCAAAATGGGAAAAAAGAGGTTGTGGATTGATGGATGGATGGATGGATGGATGGATGGATGGATGGAAGGGTGGAAGCACCAAAACTTATTTAACCAGCCTTCTATTTCTCAATAAATTCTTAGTATTAATTGTCTGATTGAAACCTGGGAACTTTTAAGTTTAGAGTCTTAATTGTCAAACTATTTCTTTCATTTCAAGTCTATTTTGGAAGTTCCCACCTCTATAGAGCAATAAAACTCTGTCTAAAAACACCAACATAAAATTTTCTGCTGAAAATACATTGCTTCAAATGTTTATGTATTACGTTCGTCTCATTTTTTCTCAATCTGCATAAATGTCTTTGTGAAGAAACTGAAAACACTGTAATTTGTGTTAATATGTCTGGCAAGAGATTTGTGCATATTCTCAGATTAACTTGTATTGTTTGCCAGCATGTCTAATCGTGAAAATGTAAATATGTTTTTAAAATATTGAGTATTTCCCTGTTTATACAGAATGTTGAAAGAATCTGTCAGTGTTTTGATATGTTTCTAATTAAACATGTTTGTGAGGGACATTCTAAAGTACTGTGGAGAATCAGCTGAACAGTAGGTGATGTCATTAAAATTTTCCTAGTTGATTTTTTTGAACAGCTGACTGAGAGGAAAAAAACTTATCAAGGTCAGTATTCTCTAGTTAGATTAGAAAAGTTTAGTTACTCAGAGTTTTCCTAGAATGATGGACTTCTATCCTGCAGTTTAATTTTATATTTCTGGTGATTAAATTCTGGTGTTTACTGAAAGCTATTGATTTACATTCTTGTAATCATTTTACTTGTTATTAAATGTTTTTCATTACTTTACATTGTGGCTGGACATCAGTGTGTTCTCTAAAGATTAGAGAGTTCTTATATCTGTTTGATACTCTCCAGGTCAACTTGAAGGCGTGGTCATTTCTGGTTATAGCTATCATTTAATTTGATATTTAATTTTCATAATTGGATAGATACCCCTTTAAAAGGGCAGGAATTCACTTTGATTGGTAGTAGCATTACCATATTAATTTGGGGAAGGGACACAGCTGAAAATCTGTGTCAGGCTTTCCCAGAAGTGTTTGGATGTGTGAGATTTAAATTTACTTGGAGTGTGAGTGTATCAGAGGTCTTAAACTGGAACATATTGCTCTGAAGTGTGCAATAAGGAGTTACAGTAGGGGTGCACTGAAGTATACAGTCCAGTCCCAGATTATAGAGCATATTCCTGTTGTGCTCTTAGGGGAAAGTGTGAATTATTACTCCTGTTTAAGTGACAGTCTAACACTGGAATCAGTAGTGAGGATTTAAGCTCCTTACTTACTGACCCAGGTAGTAAGGGATGTCACATTTAATTGGTGGCAGTCAGGTGAGATATTAGCTAGACATCACAGTGTTCTTTAATCTTTTTGGATAGTATACAAGTAGTCATTTATGCATAATATACCTCACAATATGAACACACTCCATCATAAACAATTTCTGCTGAATTACAATTGTAATGTTTTTTTTAGTCCTCTCCAAATGTACAACATTAACAATAAGTCCTGAAGGATCCTAGTCTCCTGTAATAGGTGCACACACATTGTACATGCTCTGCATCCTAAGGAACTTCTGTATCTTTAGGGAAATATACCTGGCTTTTGCTGTGCCAGTCTGACATGTGCAATGTCATGGAGATAACTGTACTTTGCTATACAATACATGTATTGAATGAACATACTACTCTCCATTGTATGTAATTCCACTTCACTGGATCCTATGGTGTTATACATGAATGTCCCTTGGCTATGCATCCCTTGGCCTTGAAATCAGGTTGCCCTGGCATGTACAACACCATACATGCAATGAGTTTCCAGCCTGCACATACTCTGTGTCCTCACCTTTTCCTGCATGCTGCCTGCCCACTCACCCACTGCACTGGACTGTCTGTGGCTTCTCTGCCCTTTTCCAGCTTACACTGTCTGGGTGCCTGTAGCATACATAGCTTAGTGTTCCACCCACAGAACTGAACAAGGAACTCACTGATCTGGGTCTCTGTGCTCCAATCAGTTCTTTGTGCACTGCACTGAGCAGGAAGCAACAGACAAGGGATTTAATTTATAAAGTGTATTCTGCACTCCTGTACACAAGGATTGTGATACTGTGTAAGCTGCTTCAGAAATGTAGTTCAGTGAGATATCTATGAATCCAACTATCCATGTTACTGGGTCAGTGTAATAGCTGTGGCAGTTTTTTGTGTATGCTTTAAACATAGTATGGCTAAATGCGTATTTTCTTTGCCTTGCTTATTGTTCTCTTCCTACAAGTTGGGAAGCTGCCAACAAATTCTATCCTTCAATAATCACTCTCTGTAAGATGTTTGACAGGGGAGTTGAGAACAGCATAAAAGCAAGGCAAGGCCCATCCTCTTTGTCAGGCTGCCAAATATTTTATCTTCACAATGCACTTGGTAGCCTGCCAATCTCAAGGTAGATTGAAATCGCTGTAAATTATAAAAGAGCTTTCTCTGCTAAGCAAAGCCATACAGTGTAACTGAAACATGACTCAGGGTTGTCACTGGTTCCTATATTTATAAGTGCAGATCTCAGCAGCTGTGAGCCAAGAACAATGTGATAAATGGAAAAATGCCTTGATAGTTTAAGCAAAAGGTTTTCTAACTTTAAATACCACTTAAACCCATATAACCATATGTATACCTCATCAGGATATGAAGCCATAAAGACAGCAACAATTCTAAAACAATGCATCCTAATTTTGATAATAAAACCGTAGTAAGTATTTTCCATTAGTCACAAATGCGGTTATCCTGCAAAATATCATGTTCCATTATATTACATTTGTTTAATGGCAAGACACAGCTGGGTCATGTGGTTTGTGCTTAAAATAGATGCAGTATTCTCTCAGCCTCTATCCTTCACTTTCTTCACCCTTTCTCCTCCTATTTCATGCTCTATGCCTTCAGGGAGTCCCACCTCACTACCTTTTTTCTAGTGGTTCATTCCATGGGGACACAACCCTCTCTGTGAAGAAGTACTTTCACAGATTCAAGAAATGACTGGTCTCTACAGTCTGCTACCTGCCCCCCACCTCCCCATCATTTTCATTCAGACTGACCATTTATATTTCTCAAAAACAACACTGCGTACCCATACCATGCACCCCATCTCTTCTGGTCTATAACAGGAAGATCATCATCTCCTTTACTCTGTGATCACACCATTTTCTTGTCTGCCCTCTGCAGCATTCAGGAGTTTTTCTTCAGGAATTCTTTTATTATCTGACAATCCAACTCCTTACACATCCTTGTGAAATGCACATACTCAAAGTGTGGTCAGGTGTTGGTTGACTCTAGAATATTTGCTCTTTTTCTGCTTTTCCTGTCCTCTCACTTAGGTCACGGTGATCCTCATCCATGATAAGTGTGATAAACAATCTCCAGAATCTTTTCTTCCTGTTCATAATCAGTTCCATTTTCGAAGCTGCTGTTTCACACCATGACTGTTGTAGCCCACATACGGTACTTTTTATTTGTCTGCATTGAACCTCAGCTACTTTCAGGACAGTTGGTCAGTATTTCAAAGCCCACTCCTATCTTCTTCTTCCCCATCATGCTCTGGTGAAGTTCTCTAAGAGAGTCTAGAAAAATATAAACCTGGTGCAGTAGCAATAACCTCATCTTTAATGTTAGCAAATGTAACTTATAAAGTTTGGCGAAAAGGACAGAAATTATTATTACAAAATAAATGGTCAAATGAAAGTCAGAAAAATACAAGAGTAAAGATATAGTGATAATGGTACCAATGATTTAAAGTTTGGCCACTGTGTACCTACCACAGTCAGAGAAGCATATTCAGTAGCCTAACTGTTCTAATGGAAATATTTGATCATTCAGTCAATATTACTAAATCGCTTTATACCTTACTGTTCCAACCTGGGTTGGGGGTGGGCATAATGATCAAGATATTTATCTTACAGACAAAAAGTGCAGGGTTTGATTCTCATCTTTGGGAAGTGTGGCTAGGCTTAAAAAAGCCCTTGGGGTCATTAGTGTAATAATCATCTATAAACATTTTTTTCGACTACAGTACTGTATTTTTTAGCCATTGAAAAGGCCATATGAAAGAATATGAAATACATTATACTGTGTAAGAATCCCTTACTAGACAAAAAAGGCAAAGGGTTGGTAAACTCAAACAATTCAGAAAAACTTCAGGAATTATCATTATCATCTGTATTTTTAGGTTACATTAAGATGACCTGTGCCTGACCTGCAAGGAAATCCCTGATACAGGTCTATTTGAAACTCTCTGCCAAAAACAAACTGCTGGGGGAGCTAACATTAGATCACCAAACTTAATAAAAAAATGCATTTCTTTAATGCAAAAAAGTTTGGCAAATGCATCATATTATGTCTTCCAAAACTACTCTCTCTCTCTCTCTCTCTATATATATATATATATATATATATGTGTATATATATATATATATATATATATATATATATATATATATATATATATATATATATATATATACACATATATGTATGTATGTATAAGGAAGATCGACTTTTCAGAAAGTTGAACTTCATATGGTTGAGACCATATGATTAACTTTCTAAAAAGAAAAAGCAGTTCTATGCAGATTACGGTACAGTGGGGTCTGGGGAATTTACCCTTTCTCCACTGTAGTGTGATCTTGGAGCTGGTATACATAATTAGCAGGTAGTGTGGAGGGCACATAGAGTTTTCTTTTGTTTTTTGTTTTTCAAAATTATGGAACTTTGATCATATGGTCTTGACAAACTGCAGTTTGATGTTCTATAATTTTGATGCAACAACATAAATCCATATTTATGTATATATGTATGTGGATATATATATAACTTGGGAATTTGGTCAAAATGCTTGGTGGTCAATATCTGTTTAGTTGACCACATTTGGTCAACATATGCAAATGCTTGTCAGGTGTGTGAGATCAGCATTACCAAAGTAAGGGGATATTCCCTTTCCTTTAATTGCACAATTTCATAGTTAGTAGATATAATTAACCAGGGGTGGTGGAGGATGCAATGTTGTTTTTGTTTTTTGTCGTTTTTCTTGGGGATAGTTGCATGCACCAAAATTCTTTCTCAGCGCATGCATGGAACCATGTTTACATTTGTTTTTTCAACATTTTGAGGTCAATATTTTATATTTTGATCATTGGTATTTGGATTTGTCAATGTAAGCAAGTACTTCCGTATTTTATATATATACATATATATATATATATATATATATATATATATATATATATATATATATATAAAAAAACAGAAACCTCCTTGAAATCCAAATCCCAGCAAAAAGTAAATGCAAGTAAACCAAAAGCCCAGGTTAGAAGAAGCCAAAACGTATGTACTGTAGATCTTGACTATCAAAAAATGTCTCATTATTCCTAAGAAGGAAGCAAATGCTGATAATCTTATGGAATTGTAGTGCAAATACTCACAGAACCACACACTAAATCAACAAAAAAACAATTCTGCTGTACCAAGGAACAAATGTTCAAAGTTGTTCTAGTCTTGCTATCGAAGTAATGTTCAAAAAACCATTCGGTCAAGTAGTAAATCCACAGTTTATTGTAAGCGCTTTCACGGCATGTAACTGCCGCTTCATCAGACAAACAGTAAAAAACTGAGAGCAGGAAGTTTAAATACAGGATATCCTGCTCTTCAGCCAATAACAATTACTTTAGGAGGCGTGTTTCATGCTATCATTAAATCACATATTAACTAAAAGTGACACCACCACTATAATTTGGATAATAATAAGGATGTTAGTAGATAGTTATTGTCTGTTGTTTAGGAGTAGAATTACTTGTGTATTACTTGTGTATTGTAGGCTGTATGATATGGGGTTTGGTCTTGCGGTAGGAGCAGGTGAGGCTAGGCACTTCTTGACTTAGCCTGCAGTTTTTGGCTAGGTATATATCTAATTTTATATAATTAATTTTATATACACACATATATATTTTTTAGATATGTTTTATGTCCTTTTAGATCTTTGTTTTATATATATATATATGTTTATAGTAAGTGTCGTTGATTCTGCAATGTTTTTATGAAAAGATTTTGTGATTTTGTAGGCTTGTTGAAATGAATTATAGTGGTGGTGTCACTTTTAGTTAATATGTGATTTAATGATAGCATGAAACACGCCTCCTAAAGTAATTGTTATTGGCTGAAGAGCAGGATATCCTGTATTTAAACTTCCTGCTCTCAGTTTTTTACTGTTTGTCTGATGAAGCGGCAGTTACATGCCGTGAAAGCGCTTACAATAAACTGTGGATTTACTACTTGACCGAATGGTTTTTTGAACATTACTTCGATAGCAAGACTAGAACAACTTTGAACATTTGTTCCTTGGTACAGCAGAATTGTTTTTTCGTTGATTTAGTGCATGGTCCTGTGAGTATTTGCACTACAATTCCATAAGATTATCAGCATTTGGCGTTTCCTTCTTAGGAATACGTAGAGACATTTTTTTGATAGTGAAGATCTACAGCACGTTTTGGCTTCTTCTAACCTGGGCTTTTGGTTTACTTGCATATATATATATATATATATATATATATATATATATATATATATATATATATATATATATATATATATATATAGATATATGTGTGTGTGTGTGGTGTGTGTGTGTGTGTGTGTGTGTGTGTATATATATATATATATATATATATATATATATATAGATATATAGATATATATATATATATATATATATATATACATATATATATATATATATATATATATATATATATATATATATATATATATATATATATATATATATATATATATATCTATACCAGAACCTAAAAACATCCAAATGTTGCCGGATTCAATTAACTGAGTAAAGACTAAGAACCAATGAACCAATTACATGGCAGATAATGACATTAAGTGGCAGCATTCTGCTACAAATTTAACAACCACTGTATATAGTCAGTATAGCTGCAAGCAGAAGGATGAGTTGGTTGGATATATAGCTTGCCACAATAAAAAACATAACATTGTATAAAATCTCAAAGACAAGTAACCACAAGCAGAAACAGAACATGCTGTGAGGCATACCACAATAAGTATATTTATTTAAAAGAATACCAGTTAAAAACAGTAGACAATTTGCTAAATGCTTTCAGTCCAGCCATAAAGAACTTCATCAGAACCCATAGATAGATGCAAAGTAATCATATTTAAATATTTAAAAACAATGATGTAATCCACTTACACCAACAGAAAAAAACAATGATGTAATCCACTTACACCAACAGAAAACTTTAACAAATAAAAATAGGCAATCAAAACAATCCACATTAAAAATGCATAAGAAAAATGTATATATACAGCATGAGATTAAACATGTATTTATAGCACCATAAAATATATTCCAAAGATAATAAATGTGCAAATAAAGAATATATGCATTAAGAAATAACTCTTAAATTTTATCTGCTTTTAATGCTAAAATACTGTTAATGTTAAGAACAATTTTATCATTCAGCCCAGGATGCTGTGCACTGAATTTAATCTAATTTGACAAACAACTTTGAGGGACTCCAATTTAGCTCCTCACATAGCACCCATTAATGGATAAGGATTTTTTTTAGATTTTTTTTTTAAACCATTACATTGAATGGAGTGGCTATATAAAGCATTACTCAATACTTTCTTCTTAATAGAATAATAATGCTCATAGAGTCTAATTCTCAATTGTCTTTATGTTTTACCTATACCGAAAGAGTCACAGGTAAGACAAGTAGCAAAATAATCACCCCACGAGTGCTATAATTAAATCTCCCACTGTTACTTAAAATCCTGTGATGAGATTCAATGGATATGTTGGTTCCATCATAATTGTATCTGCATTTAGCACAAGCTCCACATTTAGCCATTCCATGTTGCTCTGATTTAATAAAAGGTTTTTCAACTATGTTTTTAATATTTTGCCTCTTCTGTATGCAAAATTAGGTTTATTACCAAGTGTGTCATTTAAATTAAAAAGAGAAACCATAGTTTTCGAGTTCTTATTAATAACATCTCTAACCTGGCCACTAAATGGACTGCAACAAAACAGGTTTCCTGTCTAATTTCCCATAACTTCATAAACATCTATTTTCCCTAACATATTTTGAATGAACAGAGACTGCTGCCTTAATTTATGCTTATCAGCTGTCTCACACTTTTTTTAATTTGCTTAATCCAGTTGTCACATATGTCGTCATTTTACTGACTACACTCTTCTAACTCCATTTGCTTTATCCAGCTCTAATGCAAGCCAGCATTCTGCATCAATAAATGATTATTATAATCATGGTAAGTTTTTAATACTTCAGATAATCATCACTACTGATGGTCGCTTTCTGAGATTATAATATAAGCAGAACGTTCAATAAATCAGGAAAAACAATGGTTAATGGTTGCTTGGCACTTGAGCAATATTTAAATTTTTAACACCATTTGCTGGCCAAGTTCTGCCTTTAGTAAAATGAAAAATATTCTTTGGTTCTGCTGAAAATGTATGTTTAAATAATTTTCTGCTAAGAACTGTAAACATTGTTGGAAAACATAACATAACATATACAAAACCCTTTTTTCTTTCTTCTGGTAGTAAAATATGGGCAATTGCTATGGTTTTAACAAATTTATTTCAATGTTTTAAGTATACACATTTTGCAACAACCTAATCAGAGGGCCTACAATATTTAATAGAAATGTTGTGTTAGCTTGTTGTTCTTTTTGGTTTTATTTGTTCTTTCTGCACATTTATTTAACTCAAAACCTCTTATCATTTTTTTCTGTTTCTGATTTCCAAACATCCTAGTTTTTTTGATTAGTATTTAGTTTATACACTTCCCCTTGCTTAAATTCTTTTATAGAACATTCCTGTCCCAGATTGATATTTTCCTGGTGCTGATCCTTAACTATTCCTGTGTCAGGTCCTGATCGACATGAAGTTGTTCCAAGATTTTTCTGTACTTGCAACTATATTTATGCATTTTCCATATTTCTTGCTTTCTCATCTTATCCTTCACCTTATATTCTTTCTTTCTTTCTTTCTTTCTTTTGTTTTTGGCACACTCAGTTGCTGCCTGATTTTTCCCATTTGACATCAATATGATTCTGCTAAACTAAGCAGGGAAGTCATCTTAGACTTATTCTTCTCATGTTTTATAAATATCACCATGTTTGAATCTTGTGAGCTCAACAGATAAGTATGCAGCCCTATGATTGCAGATCTATACATGTAATCAATTTGGAGGAGGCCCATACCTTCTTCAGTACAGGGAATACATAATCGTGGTATACACTGATTTTTATAAATCATTTGATAAGCATGAAGGATTTTTCTTGCTTTTCTGTTCAACTGATTCAATACCTTTTGGGTCCAGTCAATCAGTCCAAAATTGTAAGTTAAGGCAGGAAGAGCAAATTGGATTATAGCTTGGACTTTGTTCCTAGAAGTCAGAGCTGTTTTCAGTACTAATTTTAGTCTTTTAAAGTATTCCTTACTAAGTTTTATTTGCATTTGTTCATGTCTTATTGTTGATTCTTCATCAAAGACCAAATATTTATGCACTCCCTCTTACTCACATTCTTTTATATCAAATTCCTGTCCCACACTGATATTTTCTTGGTGATGCAGCTTTCCTGCTTTAAAAGTTGCAGTTGCACATTTATCAAGACCAAATGACATTCTTATATCATCTGAGAAAGTCTGACCACTTGTAGTTGTGCTCATTTGATGAACTATACAGTTTTAAATCATCCACAAAAAGAAGATGAGAAGTCTTTACACTTTGTTGTTTTCTGGGAGCCAATGTGTAGCCACGACCTAATCTGTTAAGTAGACATTTTAATGGATTATGGGCAAGACAGAAGAGCAGCAGTGGCAATGAGTCACCCTGGAATATCCTTTTAATTTTTATTCCTGGAATAATAATTTGTCCTTTATCATGGCTTAACTGCAAAGTGGTGTGCCACTGTATCATGGTCGCTGTGATGTAATCGATCAGTGTAGGGCATATCTTATACATTTGTAAGCGCTCTTTTATCCATAAAAATGGATGCTGTCAAATCCTTTTTTGTAGTCTATCCATGCCATACTTAAATTATTCCCCATTTTAGTTATCCATTATGATTTAACAAATGATCCTTTGTTCCATATGACTTTCTTTTGTTACCATTTTGTTCTGTTGCCATAATAGAATTTTCTTTTAAATGACTAGAAACTCTATTAGCATCAATTCCAGTGTATACTTTATACATCTTTAGAAGGCAAATTATTGGTCTATAATTTTTAGGATGGCTTGCAGGTCCACTCTTAAGAAGGAGTATTATTTTTCCTGTTGTTAAACAGGTTGGCATCTGTTCAGGGTTCACATATAAATAGTTCTTACTCATGACTAAATCTTCATGTAGAGATGTTAATACTTTTAGTCAGAAGTTAGGTACTGCTTCTGGGCCTGGGGTTTTCCAATTAGAAACTTTTTGTAATTTTGTTTCAGTTTCTCTAGCTGTTACATCATCCCATTTCATATCCTGTACATTTAAACTTACTTCTTCTATCCATTCAGTATCTTTATGTTCCACAGGATCTTCATAGATATTTCTTCAAAATGTGTCTATTTCTTCTTTTTTTGGGGAGTGGTGTTTCTATTTCTTTTGCCTTGTTTCTCAGTTCTCTGTAAAACAGTTTTGAGTCATCAATAAATTACTTATTTTGCACTTTTGCTTTATATTTATCTGCATATCTTCTAAGTTTTTCTGCCTATGGTGATATCTTTAGTTTACAAAGACATGCATCTGGAGTGTTTCTCCTGAGGCCTCCACTGAAAATTGGCTTCATTCCAAGTCAGACTTTCCCAGTAAACAAATGCTAAAATAAATACATTTTAAAAATTATTTGTAATAGTATACGATAAATCCTGATCTGTTCTGATACTGCACATTGCTTTTATCATGTCTATCTTTCTGAGTATATTTGTTGATCTGTCCCTTCTCCTATACTGTTCTAACAGTGACACTTCTTGACTTAATTGCTTTATAGTTTTTTCTAATTGATACTTCCATGATACCATTTGATTTCTCCACTTCGTTTCCCTTACTGCCCTGTGCTTTTGTGGTAAAACTTTATCTCTTATTAATTTACCAGCACAGTAATATATCCTATTTAATTATGTTATATCACATGAATTTCTATAAACAGTCCTATTTACTGTACTCTATTTCTTTCATTGATCTTAATTTGTCTAACCATCTCTATTAAATCAAGCAGCTCTTCCGTTAGATCATTTTCTTCTAGACTGAGGGCACATTCTTTGTTCTCCATTTCCTGTGGGTATTCTAAAGAAAGTTCCAGAGTTCCTTCCTGTGCCATATTCTCTTCAGTTTCACCCTGTGTCATCCGTTGCTTTTTCATATGGGAACTCACTGACGTATCACTCCATAACATTGACTCTGACAGAGATGCCACAGTTTCCTGTTCCTTCACTTGCTATAAAACGTGAACTGAACTGTTATACTGGTTTCCTACTGAAGGCTCCAAAGTATTTTTATATGGCAACTGTTCAGAAGTTTTCCACTGCACTGGTTTCTCCTTAATTTGGGGATTCACTATTATATCCTACTGTTCATCTCTCCATTTGTATTCAGATATGAATAGAAAGATGACAGAGATGATGACGGTGATGATGATGATGATGATGATAATGATGAAGAATAGATAATAAATATAAATGTGTGATGATGGTATGTGATGAAGATGCAATGAAGAGTATGATGAAATAAAGAAGAGGATGATGGGATGATGATAAAGATGAGGCAATAAAATAATGACAATTATGATGGCAATGAAGATAATCTTAATTTGAAGATAATGATGTGATGAATATGAAAGTTATGCAGTGATGAAGATGAATATAATGACATTTATGATAAAGATGAAGATGGCAAATCATCATCTTCATTCTCATCTTTATCTTCAATAATATCTTCAGCTTCACAATGCCCACATTCTGAGCACCATCGTTTCCATTACCTTCACATATGTTCAGCATTATCTTCATCACCAGTGCCATTTATATTTTAGTACATCTTTATCTTTGCATCTTCATCATAATAATCTTCATTACATTTCCATCTTCAGCCCCCATTACCATCATTCTATCACATCTTCATTATTTTGATCATCATTTCTTATCACATCTTAATCATCACCTTCACCATCACCATATCTTCATTATCTTCATTTTCATCAGATCTTCATCATATGTTCATCAAATATTCTTTTCAACAGTTGCATAGATTATTGAAAACGTTTTTATTCCAGCACTTATCCACTGTTTGAACTGAACTGAATTTATTTTTTAACCAATTGAGTGAACTGATCCTTGTCAGAGCCTTTATAGTCATACCTTAGTGAAAAGCATATAAATATACTTTGTTGTAGGGCTATGATTGAAGAGTGTCACATACCCGCAATTTTTGTTCTAAAAACATCATCATCCTACATTAGTCAAATCAAGGTGTGGGAAAATAGAATTCTTAAAGAAAACTCAAATGAAAGAGACTCTGACCAGAGGTCAGGAATGAATTCCATCCCCTTAAATTGTGAGGCAGCTATCTATGTGAGCTACAGTTCTACAATATAGCTATGTTTAAAAACAAAAAGTTAGCAGAATTTCAAAATATGACCAGTGACAGTGAGATATCCATTAGGCAACCCACATACTAATCCTTGAATGGCTCGCCCTGTTACTGCAAAGTGTAGTACCAAGCAATATGGCTTAAATTACCTAGATAAGTATGCACAGCAAGTTATGAATCAGCTTAGTTTAGAACGTTATGCAATCTCTAGGCAACACTATTTAGGATCATACATTGAGACTCAGGGAACTAGGGCTGTTTTAGATTTGTGACAAATTTGTTAAATATAGTTATAGTTTTCTCACCAATGAAAACAAAGTCTGAACTAATCTCCTAAATACTGTATGCTTTGCTGCTGCAGTCAAATAAATGTTAGAAGACCACATAATGTAGGAGAAGGGTGGAGGGTTAGAGGAGGAACCTAGAAAATGTGTAGCTCTTTAAGTTCCTTGCTGAAGAAGAGCAGTGGGCAAAGTTCATTTTATATGCCAGTGTACATATCTTAAATGTTCTCCTTGGGTAATATGGTGATATCCTGCTTAGAATGCGTAATGAAGTGATCCTGTCTTCTGAGAAACTGTAGCACAACCCTGAGGTGTGACCATGAATGTACACATTTTATTTAAAGCAATCTGATGTTCATTGTATTGAATTTGTATACTCAGTGATGCTCGGTGATGAGTCTCTCAGTATGAGGATAAGCACGCATTTTCTCAGGGTGAATCTGTCTTCTTTGGTTAGGAAGCCTGCAACAAAACACATGCAATGATCAGACTTTGCACTGGACCTTGTCTGCATGTCCTGCAAATGAGAATGTTATGTCTGAATAAATCTCTAATACTTGCACAAAATTCCTATATCCCTGCCCATGAAATAATAGCCCAATCTAAAGCTGCCATTCTTAGATTTTAAATGTGCCAGATAATACCAAGTTATCTCTAAAATATGATCTCTACAAGAGATAACATCATGGAAGCAAAATGTCCCAGATAAACAAAAATGACAACAGTATCTTAGGTGAAAAATGCCAGGATAGTGAATAATGCTGGTAAGGCCACTTACTTAGGAAACAAACAACAGGGCATGTCATCCTCGTCAAACACTTCTGGAAAGAACTAAAGTGACCAACTTACAATGGACATTACTAACCCCTACATCTCAACTACTCTCCCAGTCATCAGTGATAATCACAATTTTGTTAATAACTATGCACACTTTCTTCTCTCAACAATCCATCACATAGTTAACAAGGTCCCTCCACAACAGGTCTGATCTTCATACTGCAATACAATACGCTGTTCACAGTTAAACATACTAGTTGCTGGGTAAATATTTTTCTGTTTTAAACAAATAACAAAAAGGAAGTCAGAAATGTTTGGGACAAATTAAATCCCAGTATCTGGAATAAAGTTCTTCACTCTCTATCCGTCCTTCTTAAAAAAATCTTCAGATTACATTGCAAAAAAACTTTTCCACGTATAAAATATGTCAATAACTTCAGGTAGTTTTCCTACCTCCATTTAAGTATGCTGGCATTATACCACTACAGAAGGTTTCTTGCTCACAGTAGTGCAAGAACAATATGCCTACATCTAATCTGTACCTCATTATAAAGGTTTTTGAAAAACTAATTTGCAAATAGCTTTTCCAAACATCAGTACATTCCAGTATATGACCAACAGCTTGGGTTTTGGAATGTATTTAAAACTATAACCATCCTTTCCACCCCAACAGACTACTTTCAATATTATGAATGAACTCCTGCTAACATGAAGTCTGTTTATTGACATGTCCAGAGCCTTTGAAATAGTGAATCATTCCCCTACTGATCAACAAACTAGGAAAAATAAAATTTGTCCACAACACTTTACAATGGTTCAAGAGCTACCTCAGGAAAATAATATTCCAAGTATAAACTAATGACTGTCTGTCAGAACCAGGCACACTTAATGGTATTCCTCAAGGATCAGCCCTAGGACCCCTCTTACCATCTTTCTTCATCAATGACTTAACTAATGACCTTCCTCACCTTAATATGCAACAATGCATGTTGAGGATGTTATTTTCCTAGAAGCAAGTAAAAACACATCTGATCTACAACAAAAAATGCAAGGTATTTTCTCAGACCTCTGCAACTGAATCCATAACAACAACTTATGATAAATCCATCAAAATCCAATATCATGGTATTCACCTCCAGCCAGAGATTGCATAGTGATAATGCTACTATCCCACAGTACTAAGCAAAAATATCTTGGACTAACTATGGATACCTCACTTACCTTATCCAAGCATAAAGCGAGTGTAGTAAGAAAAACCCTCACTAAACACAACCTATGCTTAGGACAGCCCAGCTGCTGTCGCCAAATGTACATTATGCCTGGCCAGAAATGTTCTTATTCCCAAAACTGAATATGGTCTTCCACTGCTAACCTTACATTGCAGTTCCAGCTCACACAAACTATAGGCTGAAGTTAACAAGATATGCAGAATAGTTGTACTTGCAGACTCTTGCAGTCATCATTATGAGTTACTTAAAAGTTTTATATGTCTACCTCTAAATAACAGAGACTCTACTTCTTTTTATATCCCTCATTTTCTAAATCTTACTACATGACCAGTGTCTCCCCTTAAAATCTAATCTACAAACAAGATGCCAAACGTACACCCTGTGGAAGAATAATGAGGAAGATTTCGCCATTGTCAGACCATGTTTTTAAAACCACCATTGGTGAAAGAGCCTTCTCTAAAATAAATCCATCCAGATGAAATTATCTCCCCCCTGAAGTCAAACAACAAAAATCTAACCACTCTTTAAAACAAAACTAAAGAAATATCTTGCAAATGATGCAGCCTGCCCCTATAATAGAATAGGTAAATAAGCCTAGTCAATTTACCTTTCAAAGGTGAGAATCAGAACCTGTATCTTGTGTCTGTGAGGTAAATACCTTAACCCTTACATCAATCCCCAACAAAAAATGCATTGAAACTTCCCAAACAGGGAACTGAACTAGGGCTGTGATGGTGAGAGTACCGAATACTAACCCCTAGACCCTTAGAGACTCACCCTAGTAATAGCTGTCAGCAATCACTCACATGCCAGTTTAGATATCAGAGAGCCCCATATTAACCATTGATGCCACAGAAATAGCTGTGACAATGGTAAAATCATATCCATGTGAGTGCCACCATCTATAGTTTCCCCACTTATTACTTGTGGCCAGTTAAAGTGCATATTTTATATAAAATACAAAGAAGTGTATTTCTATTATTAACTTATCGACTTCTATTCTGTATTCCTTGCTTTGTCTGTACATACTGCTATGATGTAATGCAAACAATTTTTCCTATATGTGCTCTGTGCTTCTGTACAGATGTCTACCAACCATATGGTCCAAGTCATTGCTGAAAAGGGTCTGCTGGACAGCCAGTTTACTAAGTTATCAAACTACAACAAAGAAACCAATAAATAAATTAAATAAAAAATAGTTTTGCTGTTTGTTTTCTTCCATTTAGTAAAACTAATAGAGTACCTTTAAAAAAAGTCTCAGACTTCTGCTGATTGTGGCTTAAGTGTGGTCTGAGTACTAAATAGCCTTGCCTTCAGAAAAGAAAACATAGATGATGCTTAGGTTAAAGATATATTTATAAGTAGGCTAGTCATAGAGGACCAAAATAGATGTCTGAGGCAGACCTTTTCTGACAACTTAGTGGAGGAGTGGAGTGTTCAAAACTTATCACACCATATGCATGCTGAGAAAATAGATCTTAGACAATGTAAATATTACATAATGAAGTAGTTTTAATTTAATTTATTTGAATTAAATATTAGTTTGCTTTAAAACCAAGTTAGTGAATCCCAGAATCAGTTCATCTCTGAATGATTCAGCACCCAGATCCCCATTAACTTGTGTAGCACTGCTGGAGAGTGGTAGTCAACTTCCATCTGCTATCTGACCCAGTGATGAGGAGCACTCCTCACCAACCCTGTGTGTGTGTATATGTGTGTGTGTGTGTGTGTGTGTGTGTGTGTGTGTGTGTGTGTGTTGTGTATATATATATGGGTTATCTTTAGTTAATCGACAGCCCACTCCATCGAAACCAACTTCACAGACACGGCAGAACATCGACAATGGGAGAGCTGACGTTTCCCACATGGTAAGTAACCATTTGGCCATCCCGAATTCAACAACTACCAGTAAAACAAACCCACTGATGTGGAAGGCTATGCCTCCCACACCCCCCTATAACCCCCCACACCCCCCTTCATAAATATTCCAACTCCGAAGTCGCACTGCCATGGGGGTAAGGGGCTTCCATCATTAGGTCCTCAGCCAAGCACATTCACCAAATGTCTGAACCTGATATTCCTCTCATACTGAGCAAAGAAGCATGCTACACACAAGATGAAATTCAAACTTCAGACTCTCCACGTTGACAAAGTAAAATATAAAGGTTTATTGAAGACTGTGGTAAGCGCTTTTGCGTATCTCCTGATACGCTTCCTCAGACCATATACAGCATAATGAATTCAGAGATTATATAGTGAAGACAAACTCTTCATTCAATAAATTAATCAATTCATTGTGCAATTATACAAGTTGAATATGCCTTGTTTTTTAGATTTATAACAATATGAATTAATTTCATATATAATTATATATAATTATATACACTAGATAACTCCTTGTACATATGCAGCTAATGCTTACTTAAACCTAGGTTTTTAATGCATTTTCGTTCATATATATATATATATATATATGAGATATATTTTTATTTTTATATTTATATTTATGAAATTTGACATTGTTATATATATTACATATTTTTAAAAATCCATTAATTATACTTTCATATTTACATATCCTGCATTAATTAAATAGAACCAATTTTGGTAGTCATATATTTTCTATCAGAGAATTATGAACCTGGATTAATATATATTACATCATCTTTATTACAATTTTTATGTCAAGTTTTGTTGCTTTTAGAATTTTGTATATGAAACATGCTAAATTAAGTATAGTTTGCTTTAAACAATGAATTATAAGCTTTATTAATGAGTTTAGAATATTAATGCATAAATAGTTAGCTTAGATATGTTGCTTTTTAGCGTTTTGTTTAATCTTTATTATTGGTAGCTCAAAGCTTGTTTTTAGAATCACTATGTATCTTTAAATGAGTACAAATGTTAATTGTATAATTGCACAATGAATTGATTAATTTATTGAATGATGAGTTTGTCTTCACTATATAATCTCTGAATTCATTATGCTGTATATGGTCTGAGGAAGCGTATCAGGAGATACGCGAAAGCGCTTACCACAGTCTTCAATAAACCTTTATATTTTACTTTGTCAACGTGGAGAGTCTGAAGTTTGTATTTTATATCATTTATTTTCCTGTTTAACTTGAGACTCCTTAGCTGTTGTGATTCGTTCGTTTGTACAAGATGAAATTCAGAAACATTTACCACATCATGGTAAGAGAATTTGAATGATGAGTAGCCATAAACTGGGCGTGTGTGATTCAGGGAAACATATACCACAATAAGGCAATTGAGAAACAGCATAGTTAGGTGCAATGTATGCTCATTGCTGTATAATGATATGGTAATGGGGATTATTATTAAAGTGAACATATCCTCATGTATGCAAATAAGGTAAACCAAGATAGCACAGTGAGGAGGAAACAAGTAAAGACCATGCCTCGAAACTGTGCATGCATGCCATAAAATTGACCATCATTGATTTTAGGAGTTGGAGTATAACCCCTTAAAAGTTTTTGTTCAGCTTAAATGTGGCATACTAACTAAGCAAGTATTTAAGTCCTGTAGTTAGATATGTTAATCTGCAGAAATTGGGACTTACCTAGTTGAAGGTTAAACGGGTATTATAATTCAGCAATTACTTGGGCTCAGTCACAATAGTGCCACTCCACAGTTTTTATTGTCATAACAAGAAGCTCTGGATTATTTATAACTTGTCCAGAAAACAATAGCTCAGATATTGATGAAGAGGAACCTACTGCTACCATATCTTGGCAATCCTGCATAGTGTTGACTTTGGACATATATTGCACATAAGTTTCTTATCTTGTTTATTTATCTTTTCATGACTTAAGTCCCCTTAGCTTAATGAGCGTTTGACCTATTACTTATATGTAGATCATTATGTATAATGCCCCTGTTGAGACACTGTAGCTAGATAGCACGTACATGTAAGTACTGAGCACGTGCGAGAACAGTGCCATTTAGTACAGTCAGCCAGAGTGAATGCAGGCATGAATGGAGATGCACATGTGAGTGTGTTTGAACTAATCCATGAATCAGTTAGCTTAAAAGAAAGTTCTAATTACAGTTCCTGAAAATGTTTGTGTGCAATAAATATCTTGAATCCATACACTGCTTTATCGTCTCTTTTGAATGCATGAGACAAGTGACATGGTGTCAGAAGCAGTATGTCTAAAATGACATGATGCCAGAAGGAAATCCGAAGTCGAAGCAACACATAAGCAATGAGGCACATGGTTAGATGTGGTGCTGAAGTGAACTCACAAACAGGTCAGCGATTATTCAAAAGTACTTAAATTCATTTAAATGATTTTTCAGTTGCCAACTGTGAGGCGAAGCATTCAAAATGTTTGGGATAATTGCTGAGATAAACAAAATGCCTGAAATTGCGACATACTGATAAAAGTATTCAAAATAAATATGAAAGTGTTTGAAATAACTTCTGAAATGTGTAAGATGTATGAAAGGTGTAAAATGACTGCATTCTTTTGCAATGTACTATTTTTTCGCAACAACTAAAGCTATTCGAAGTGTCCGAAGTTTCTGGAATGTTTGCAGTGTCAAAGCGAGGTATTTTCAAAGGGGTTGTTGTGCATTTGTGCATAATTACAAGTACCTGGTCTATGCTTATGTTTACATGTATTCTGTTGTTATGGCAGAGAGATTTTGCAGACCTGAACTGCTGGTGTCTGGATAACAATATTGCAGAGAATTGGAGATTTTTGAACAAGAATATGATATTTTCATACAGGCTGCTTTTTTCTGATAAAGATGCATGCACAAAAGTTTTCATACTTCTTAATTTAGTAGGCTCAGAAATCATTGTGAGGGAATGCTCATTTGTGTATACACCTACAATGTATTCAGGACAGGGGGAGAACTGCCATATTGTGATACAAGCTGAAATACATGAAAACCCTCAGTGCTTAAAATGTAAATTTAGAGAAATGTGTAACCCTCAAATAAATATTACAATGGTAAGGCACATATTTTACACAAGAAATCAAAAGTCTGATGAAACTATAGTAGCATACATTACTGCCTTGAGAAATAAAGAAAAAATGTGGTAGATTTGGTGATTTGCTAGATGAACTGATAAAGGACAAAATTGTGTGTGGTGTTAATAATGATGCAGTGAGAAAGATTTTATTTTAAACAATGATTTAACATTGAAACAAGCCATAAAGATTTGTCAAATATATGAGCTTACAGAAAAACACAGGAATATGCTTAGGAATGAGAAAAGTATGCATGCTGCCTCTCATACAGTGTCTACCAGTGTGAGTGTTGATAGTGTGAAATACAAAGCTAAGATGAATCAGAGATATAAGCCAAAGAATCTGGCAGTACCCAATTTTAACCATAAATTGAATGGGGCAGCTACAAGTAATCTTATTGTTAACTGTCCTAATTGTGGAGGCAACCATGAGCCTAAATGAAAAAATGCATAGCTTTTGGTCAGCAATGTCGCAAATGTAAAATGTGGAATCATTTCAAAAGGCTTTGCAAGTCTAAAGTGGCACATACTTTTAATAAAAGAGAGCATTTAAAGAAGCAAGTAGATCAGTTAGAAAACCATGAGCAGACTTTTTATTTTGATGGTGTATCTGTGCTTGATGAAACGATTAATACAGTAAACTATCAGCCAACTGGTAATCTGGCAGCAAAGAGGGACATTTTTGTTACTGTTTGGATTAATAGAAAAGCCGTAGACCTTAAAGTAGTTACTGGCTCCAAGTGCAATGTTTTATCAGCACAAATGTTTGCCAAAGTAAAAGCTGGTGGAAAACTTAATTTAGCAAAGTGTGCGCAACTTGTTGCTTATAGTGGTGAAGAGATTCAAACTGATGGCACAGTAGTTCTCACATGCCATTCTACTGGGAACAGCTATGACTTGCAGGTTTTCATAGTCAAAAGTCATTGTTAGGCCTCAAAGATAGTTTGAGAATGGGACTGATTACATTTAACAAAGAAGTTCACCGTATAAGTCTGAACAACTACAATAGTTTTACACAGAATATTTTTTGTGAATATGCTGATATTTTCAAAGCCTAGCTTGGCAAGCTACCAGTCACATATTCTATGAGGTTAAACCATGAAGTAACCTCATTTGTCTGACCAGCAAGGAAAGTTCCAGTAGTAATGCATAGCAAAGTAAAAACAGCACTAGACAGAATGGTGAATTTAGGTGTGATAACTCATGTAAGAGAAATGACTGAATAGGTATTCTCCATGGTCATAGCTCATAAGAAAAGCTCACACAATATTCAAATATGTATAGATCCCAGAGATTTAAACAAAGCACTTAAACATCCTCATCATCCGATGCACACAGTAAAAGAAGTAGTAGCTCTCATACTAAATGCCACTTTTTCCAGTCTTAGATGCAAAAAGTTAATTTTGACAGATTTCGCTGGATCGCAAATCTTCATTACTAACTACGTTCAGTACACCATTTGGAAGGTACAGATTTTTGAGAATGTCATTTGGGATGAATTCTGCCAGTGAAGTCTTTCAATGTGTGATGGAACAATTTTTTTCAGGTTATCCATGTGCTATCATAGTAGACGACATTATTGTAGGGGGCAATGGTGAAGACAAACATGATAGAAACCTTAAGAAAGTTCTAGACCATGCACATGAAGTAAATCGTAAACTGAATCCTCAAAAGTATAAATTTAGGCTGACAGAATTTACTTATGTAGGTCATTTGATTACTAGTTCTGGCTTACAACCAGCTCCATCTAAGCAAGCTGTGATTCTTGAGAGTCCAGTTCTAGATTGTGTTACATCTTTGCAATGTTTTCTTTGTATGGTCAACTATTTAGGAAAGTTCATTCCAGATATGAGTGAGTTTTCAGCACTGTTACTTGAGTTAACATGCAAAAATGTTAACTGGTCCTGGTTAGAACAACACCAAAGAGCATTTGAAGTTCTGAAACAAAAAATTGCTAGTACACCTACTTTGAGATATTATGATGTTCACAAACCAGTAACTCTTTCATGCAGTGGTTCAAAGTATAGTCTTGGTGCAGCATGTCTTCAAGAAGACATACCAGAAGGCTATGCATTCAGACCTTTAACCCAAACTGAGATGCAGTATTTGCAAACTGAAAAAGAGTTTTTGGCAGTGGTGTTCGCATGTTCGAAGTTCACTGATTATATTTATGGCAAACTTGTTCAAATAGAGACTGATCCCCAACCTCTAGTGACAATTCTGAAAAAGCCAATACATTCAGCCCCAGCACATCTGCAACACATGATGTTAAAATTGCAAAAGTGCAATTTCAATATTGTTTATACAAAAGGCAAATATCTTTACCTTGCAGATGCTTTGTTACGAGCACCCAGACAAACAACAGAACAATATGACAAAGAGAAACCAGACCAGGTGATGGAAGTCAGATATTTTTCCTCATCATGTCTTGATGAAATCAGAAATCACACAGCTTTAGACCCTGTTCTTCAGAGGCTGACACATATTATTAGTCAAGGATGGCCAATGGGAAAAAATAGGCTACCAGTCGTTGTTCAGAAGTATTCCCCTTACCAAGACAAGCTCATGATGGAAGATGGAATCATCATGAAAGGTTCTAAAGTGGTTATTCCTTCAGCATTACCACAGGAATATACCAAGATCTTATATCATGGACACCTGAGTACTGATTCTACCAAAAGAAGGGCAAGAGGCATAGTATTTTGGCCTTTTTAGTAAAAAGATTTATCGAAGGAAGCTCTAGCATGTTCCATCTGCAATAGTACTAAATCGCACCAACAAAGAGAACCACTTCAGCTAAACCAGATTCCTGAACAACTATCGTTAATGGTTGCTACTGATACTTTCAAATGGAATGGTCAACATTACTTAGTGTTAGTAGATTTTTACTCAGATTGGTTTGAAATTTACTTTCTTCCTATTTTAATGTCCAGCACTGTTATTACAAAATCGAAGAGACATTTTTCTGTGCATGGTAGTCCACACAAAGTTGTGTCTGACAATGGTACACAGTTTACAACTCAGCAGTTTAAGAAATTCACTGAGTCTTGGGACTTTGTCCATGTTACAAGTGCTCCTGAATATCCACAGTCAAATGTATTAGCTGAGCATGCAGTCCAAAATGCAAAATGTTTGTTAGAGAAATCCAAGAGAGATGGTACTGACGTTTTCCTTAACTTACTCAATCTCAGAAACATTCCCCCAAGATAACTTGCTTGTTTCACCTGCTCACAGATTAATGTCTAGACAGACAAGAACAACCTTATTTTTCAGTAAACAACTATTGATTTCAACAGCTAAGAATAGCAAAGTGATCAAAACTCAACTTTTGAAGAAACGTCTGGCACAAAAGTTATACTATGATAAATCTAGCAAACCTCTTAGACCACTAAGACAAGTTGAAATCGTAAGGATGCAAATAACCAAAGATTACAACCGAGTGGGTATTATCCCCACATATATTTTTCTTTGGTATAATAGCACAGTTTCCTGCCTTTGCTGAAAATTGTTGTTCACTGTCATGTATTGGTATCACACCTTGAAAGAGATTGTATGCACTAGAGATTGCATGTCTGATAGTAAAGTACAGATAAGGGAAGGATTCCCAGAGTACAAACAGAAGGTACAACTTCTGTTTTGCAAACATATTCATAAATATTATATGATCACACTTTCCGCTAAATATGCTATCTACACATGTGCAATCAACTGAAAATGTCTGACTGTATGAACTGTTTAATACTGGATATAAAATATGAATTGCTTGTATGCACATTATTTAACTGCTATTGCAAAGCTCTGTCTATGGCAAAGAGAAATAAGCCACTACAGCTGTGTTGTGTAAGTGCAATAGTCTGATGCTTCAAATCCAGCGATAATTGTTTAACCTTTGTTTCCCTTTTTCTAATCTTTTTTTTTATTTTTTTGCCTTTACCATGTGCACAGCACATGGCATAGTGTAAACATGGTTCACTGTTTAAGGCAAACCAAGGATGTTCTTCGTTCCACATTGCTGCAGTCCTTACTATTGGGTAGTCCGCTGTCCAGTCGGCCCGAATACCAGAGGGTCAGGGCGCATTAGACAGGGTACTAATGCGCATGACCGACGTCATATCCTCAGTCTTTTTTGCCGCATGGTCCGATGCAGAAGCAGTTTTGCGAGTGCAGGTTGGCGTTCTGAAATATTTCCGAAACCGGAGTTTCAGACCGAATCAGAGTTGGCTGAACATTTTGGTTTTCTTGCCTCAGTATTTAACCGGATGTCAGAAAAAGTGAATAACTGTATTTCTTGTGGGAAACAGATACCTCATAGGGATTACCATACCTTGTGTATACCTTGTTTAGGGCCTGAGCACGACGTTGTTGGATGCCGCTCTTGTGCTAGGTTTAACAAACGCACTATTAAGAGGAGGTTAGACTGTGCCAGGTTAGTGTTTGGGAAGCATTGCAATTATAAAATGCCGTCGGATGCTCCGAAGAAGCGCAAGGACAAAACAGCGAAGCCTAGGGTTGATGAACCGGCAGTCCCGGACGCCGGTTCTTTAGAAGGCTCAGTGGAGCCAGAGGTTTTGCCAGGAGTTTCTTTGGAGTCTCAGGCAGAGACTTTACTGTTACAGGATGTGCCTTCTCAGGAGGTAGGCCAGGCTGAGGGGCTTCTCAGATAACTGTTCTTCCCTCTCTTCCCAAGGTAGTTAGAGCCTCTCCTTCTGTTGCCAAAACTTCTTTGAGAGGTAGGCCAAGTTTAGCTTCAGTGGGGCTTCTCCTAGCACTTCAGGTTCTGTGCCTAAGAAACATATGCTTAAAATGGCAGAAGATTTGATTACTATGATTAGAGGTTCTATGCCTCCTGATAAGAGGCCTAGGGTGGAACCTGAGTTTGAGTGTTTGGAACAGTATTCAGAGGCTTCAGAGTCTTCTGGAAGATTTGCAGGAGTTTCCACCTTATTCTGATTCTGATGTGGATGATTCCACTCCTACAGCTTCTCCTCCTGAGGATTTCTCATTTTCAGAGACTCTGCATTCCATGAGAGAACACTTTAAATGGGAAGGCCAAGATTACTCTGATTCCAGGAAAAGGCTTAGGAATTCTTATTTTTACCCCAACATAGGCCCTTAGCTATACCTCCTGTGTTGAATGTGGTGGAAGATGTTTTGCAGAGGCTTCCCTGAACCCTGACTCTTTGCCTCCTGCTCCTGTTAAACCTGATAGGTACTATAGGGTGCCAGCTCATAAGTATTTGTTTAAGAGTCCTAGGGCGGATCCAGAAACTGTTTCTCAGGGGCCTAAAGGTGTTAAGGCCTCTGTGGTTAAAAATCCTGTTCCCACTGATAAAGAGGCAAGGGCTTTGGATAGGTGGGGAAAGAAAGTGTATACTTCTTCCACTCTAGCCATGAGAGCGTTGAATTGTCAGTTTCACATGCTAAAATATCAAAATTATCTCCTTTCACAATTGAAATCTAAGGTGGATGCTTTAAGGTATTGAGTGTAAAGAGTTGCTGGATTTAGTTCATGTGTCTGAACAAGTAGGTAAGCATTCTTTGCAATGTGGTTTTGATGCTGTACAGGCCTCCTCGAGGGTGGCTGCTACTAGTTCTGTTCTTGCATGCCTGGTTGAGGGATCAGAATTTAGCTGAGCATGTTAAGACAAGGATTTTGGATGCTCCTTTACAGTCTGATGTGTTGTTTGGTTCGCCTGTGGAGGCAGTTTTAAAGAAAATGGAGGACAAAGCTAAGTCTATGCAAACTGTTAAAGATTTTTGCAGGTGCAGCCACCAAGTTTAGTAGAAATTGGCCTGCTAAGGGGTGGACATATCCTGCTTATGATTCCCAGTCTAGGGGTAGGTCTAGACGTGGTAGGGGCAGAGCTCAAGGTTCTTTTAGGCCTAGAACAGGAGTTCACCTGCTCAGACTTCTGGTGAGGGCAGGGGTCAGTCCTTTCAACAGACCCAATGACCTGCCTTTTCAGCTGCCAGAAGATTCTCGTCTGGCAGCTCCTTTGGGAGGAAGACTGTCTCTTTTCAAAGAAAATTGGGATTTAATTACTCAAGACAGATGGGTGTTGGATATCATTCACCACGGTTACAGGTTTTATTTCCATACATTGCCCCTTTCAAAGGCATGCCAGACGTTCCTCCTCCACAAAGAAAAGAGGCTCACAAGCAAATTTCTCAGTTACTCCAGATGGGGCCATTCAGCCAGTCCCTGTATCAGAAAGGGGCCTAGGATTTTATTCTCGCCTGTTCCTAGTACCAAAGAAGGGGAACACGTGGAGACCAATTTTGGATTTATCTCTCCTCAACACTTATCTGGACATTCCCAAGTTCAAGATGTTGACGTTACAACAGCTTTTACCTCTGCTGGGCAAAGATCACTGGATGGTAACTTTAGATCTCAAGGAAGCTTACCTTCATGTGCCTATAAGGCTAAGTTGCAGGAAGTATCTGCGGTTTCGAGCTGGAAATTCTCATTATCAGTTCTCTGCATTGCCCTTTGGCTTATCTACTGCCCAGAGTATTCACAAAGGTTCTGGCTCCAGTGATAGCTTACTTCAGGCTACAAGGAATTCAAATCTATCCTTACTTGGACGACTGCCTGATTCTGGCTCAAGAAAAGGAAGACCTTCTACAGCATCTGGAATATGTTATAGCAGTGCTAAGATGCCTAGGGTATTCTGTGAACGAAATAAAGTCCAGTCTAGTACCCTCTCAAGACATGTGCTTTCTGGGTGTGAGACTGAATACAGCAGCCCAGATGGCCTTTTTAACCCCGGACAAACAAAAGAGTCTATCACATTACTTCCATCAACTATCTCATCAGTCCGTGCTGACTGCAAGGACAGTCCTTCAAGCATTAGGGTTCATGGCATCTTGTATTCTGGTGCTTCCCAATGCCAAACTGCATATGAGGAAGCTACAATGGTATCTCAAAATGTATGGACACAGCACTGCCAGGATTTGGACACTGTCATTCAAATAATACCTTGCCTTCAAAAAGAATTTTTGTGGTGGGCTCAGGAATGTCACCTAAACAAGGGACTCTCTGTGACCCGGCCAGAGGCGAGTCAGATTTTAACGACAGATGCCTCGGACATTGCTTGGGAGCTCATCTAAATGGAAAGTGGATACAAGACAAGTGGCCTGCCAGACTACAGCATCTACATATCAACATGAAGGAGATGTTAGCAGTCCAGTTTGCATTAATGGCTTTCAAGGAGTTACTTCTTCCAGGACAGGTGTTGATTCTAACAGACAACACAACTGTCATGTGGTACATCAACAAACAAGGGGAACACATTCTTACCCATTGTGCAGGCAAGCAATGATTTTATGGGAGACTGCGCTCAGCTTGCAACTAACTCTTCAGGCAAGGTTTCTGGAGCACAGAACTCCTTAGCAGATGTGTTAAGCAGACAAATCATGGATCCCCAGAAACTGGATCTTCATGTATTTCAAAGGTTGACAGTGTCCTGGGGAACTCCAGACATAGATCTGTTCGCTTCTCCACTAAACCACCAGCTGCCAAAGTTTTGCACAAAGAGGTTACATCACACAGCTTGGAAAGTGGATGCTCTTTCTTTCAGTTGGGAAAATCTTCATGTGTATGCGTTTCCGCCTCTGCCTCTTCTTCCAAAGGTGCTTCTAAAGGTCAGACAAGACAAGCCAAGGATGATTTTAATAGCTCCAGATTGGCCTCGCAGCACTGGTATCCATTACTGAGGAGTCTAGTAAAGAAGCCTCCATGGCCTTTACCCTTGATTCCACCTGTTGTCTCAGAGAGAAGGCCACCTGCTCAATGTCAAGCTTCTTCATCTAACAGCATGGCATATTCTGTTTTGAGAGACAGCCGGTCTCAACTTCCTCAACAAGTTTTAAATGTGATTATGGAAGCTAGAAGACCTAGTACAAGGAAAGTAAAATGGAAGAGATTTTTATTTTGGAGTGCAGCAAGGAATTTGGAGATTTCTGAGCCTAATTTGAGTGTGGCTCTTCAATATCTTACTGAGTTATTGGACAAAGGTTTGTCCTTCTCTTCCATTAAGATTCATGCTGCAGCAATTTCAGCTCACTATGATTGTGACCCACCATTGTTTTGCATCCTTTGTTCAAGCAGTTTCTCAGAGGGGCAAAGAATATAAGACCCCAGCTCCTACTCCTGCTTGGGATCTCAATTTTGTGTTGGAAAAACTTACTCTACAACCTTTTGAGCCTGTACTGCTGATTTGAAATATTTGTCATGGAAGACTGCTTTTTGTTCGCTATTACTTCTGCAAGAAGGGTTTCTGAGTTGCACGCCCTTATGGCAGTAGAGCCCTTTCTGATTTCCCATAAGGATAGGGTATCATAATCCTTCCTTTATGCCTAAGGTGGTTTCTAGTGTGGCTTTAAACCAAACTATTCATTTGCCTACTTTCTATGCAGATCCCCAAAATAAAGGGGAAAAGATTTTGCACACTTTAGATGTACATAGGCAGTTATTATTTAAGCAGGACTAAGGATTTCAGGCAGTCTCAGCAGTTGTTTGTTTCTTTTGCTTTGAGTTCTCAGGGCAAGCCTGTGTCTAAGCAAACTATTTCTAAGTGGATTGGGTTTTGCATTTCATTTTGTTATTCCCATCATGGCAAGGAGATTCCAGCTGGGATTAGGCCTCATTCCACTAGGGCTACTGCCACTTCAACAGCATTTCTAAGGGGTGGCAACTAAGGATATTTTGGAGGCAGCTACTTGGAGTTCAGTGCATACTTTCTCTAAGCATTATCACCTTCCTCTCTACTCTAAGTCTAGGGCTGGTTTTGCCACAGCTATTTTGCAAGGCATGTTGTCAGCTCCTGCTTCTTTATGATTTGCCAGCCTCCCTTACCTCTGCTTTGGGATTCTACCCAATGTAAGGACTGCAGCAATGTGGAACGAAGAACATAGTACAGTTTTGTACCTACCATAAATGTAGATGTTCGAGGATCCACATTGCCTCCTTCCCTCTGTGTTTAGGGGTGGTTGTGTAGGTGAGGTTATATGTTGATATTTTTGTATATATTTTTGTATATATTGTACATATTTTTGGTGCAGGTATTTTGGGCCTTGTCTTTTTAGGGTCTTCTGACATCTGGGGCAAGAAAAGCCTGATAATGCGCCCTGACCGACGCCAGCCATACTCTGGTATTCGGGCCGACTGGACAGCGGACTACCCAATAGTAAGGACTGCAGCAATGTGGATCCTCGAACATCTACATTTATGGTAGGTACAAAACTGTACTTTGTTTCTAGTGTGATTGGTATGCCACTGACTGGGAAGCAGTGTAGGCACTACTACAGTAACCTTAGGAGGTGGAAGCAGGCACAACTTGACCAGTGGCTGGATGAATTTCAAACTGCTAACAAACCCCAGATGTGTGAGTATACAGATCAAGCAGCTTGAAATTGCATGAAATTGTATAGATAGCCAAGACTAGTATGCATACTACTTTTATGTGTCTTCTTCTCTTATTCTCTGTTTTACAATTGCAGATTGCTCTCACAGCAAACAGGGAGGCACATGCTGACAGACTGGCAAGACTCAGAGAGACAAGGGGTATGTCTGCAGCATAATTGACGCAGATTGTATTAATTATTCTGACTCCATACATCAGTAGCAACTTCAGCAGGAATATCTTAACTGTGACAGAAAACATGCATGCTTTCTCCTGTAGCTGTTAGTGATTGCATTAAGCAAGTTTAGTAGTGTGTTCAGATTTTGTGGGTTCAGCTCCCACAACTAACCTATAGATTCACATTCAATAAGTATTATTTTCACAGTTGAAATGCAGCAATATTGGCTTTAATGCCTTGTTGTTAGTATCTTTGAAAGCATCTATGGAATATGTGCATATTCCAGGGATTACTTGTAACAATTCACAATCATTTTTAGGAGTGTGAAAGCTCTATAGTGAGGATAATAATAAATGGCTATTTATTTTAATAAAGGGTGAATGTGACATATCATGGTTCTAGTCATATCTTTTCTTTTTTATCTCATCCCACCCCTTATAGGTTCATAGGATGTTACTAGACTATTGACCAGAGGGTCTTTACAAGCCTTGCCATTACATCCAAATATAATACTAGGTGAGAGATATCATCTCTGCCCAAGTTTTTTTTAGCAAGAACTACCCATGTCCAGGACAAAAGCCAGGGCAATCCCCAGCAGAAATTTATTGTTTCCCATCCAGTCATCCAGGCTGCTCTTAAACAGGGTCATCGAGCTGCTCTGCTTGATATGGATTGGAAGCCTATTCCATAGGAGTGGCAACCTCTCAGAGATGTATCTTTCTCTCCAGCAACTTCTGTTTATGTCACAGGCTAGATTTAAGTCCCTGGAACAGGTGATTCTAGTTCCATTTGACTTATGGATGTATAGCATTTCCATTAGATTTGGATCAGAGAAAGTCCTGTAAACCAGACATAAGTCGCCTGTAAGTAGTCTATATGCTACTGAGTACAGTGACAGTGACTGCAGTCTGTCCATATAAGACGTGCTGGAGACTCTGAATTTTCTTAGTTGCAAATCTCCGAGGTCTCTCAAGTTGCTGTAGGTGTCTGGTATGGTACATACTAAAAAGAACATTATATTCAACAATAGGCTTGATGAGGGATGAGTACAGGGGGCTTATAACCCCTGCTCTTGAGGTGATTCCTTTGCTAATCAGGTGAGCGATGCAGAATACCTTTCTCACCACAGTAGACACATGGTGGTCAAAGCTGAGGTCACAGTCAACTTGTGTTCCCAGGTCTCTCACTACTGAATTGATAATTAGGGTATTATTGTTTATTTTATAATCAGCAAGGACATTGTTTTTCTGAAAGGAATGATGATGCATTTTTTAGCATTTATTTTAAGGCCATGGCTTTGGTACCAGTCATTGGTCTGTGTAAGCCCTTTTTGATGTACGCTGATATCGCTAGGGGATTCAGTGATAGCACCTAATTTGCAGTCATCCACAAACTTGGTTAGCCACAGCCCATCTGTTTTGGCCTGGACTTCTGAGAAATATATGCCAAACAAGAGGAGGCCCAGCACTGACCCTTGTGGGACCCCACTGGAGAAAGGTCTGCTGGAAGAGTTAAAGTCTACCACTTTAACTGAGTGTTGTCGATCCATGAGCCAGTTTGCAACCCACCTGACAGCATGGGGGGGCTGATATTCAACTGGGTTATTTGGTCAGTGATGCCCTAATGTGGGATACTGTCGAAGGCCTTGGTCAAGTCAAGATAGTCTGTGTGCAGGGCTTTGCCGTCATCCACTGTTCTGGTCATGTTCTCGAAAAAGTCCATCAGGTTTAGCAGGCATGACCTGCCCTTGACAAAACTGAACTGGGATTGATCCAGGGTGTGGAGGTCAACCATATCCTTATTTATGAGGTCCAAAATGATTTGTTCCATTACTTTAGAGAGAGGCTGGTTAAATTTAGGTGTCTATAGTTACCTGAGTCTGTTGCCAAGCTGCACTTGTGGAGGGGGATAACAGCTGCTGTTTTCTATTCAGTGGAAACAAAGACAGTACTCAGGCTGTGGTTGAATAGAGTGCCTAATGGGGTAGCTAGTTCTTGTTTTAGAACATTAAAACACAGCCTAGAATGCCATCTGGTCCCATGGAGGCTGTGTTCTTAGCCTTGGAAGGAGCATTGATGACTTGCTCTTTGGAGATTCAGGGAGGAGGAGATGATGAACACATGGTTTGTGGTATGCTTGGGGGGGGGGGTTCATTTTTGCCAAACCTGTCTGCTAGCAGGTTTGCAATTTCTGCAGGGTCAGTGTGTGTGATGCCATCCATAATTAGTTCAGCACACATTTGAGTCCTATATTTTAGGTTGCAGATGTAGCTGAAGAAAGTGTTATGGTCATCCTTGGCTATGGTTGCTAAATTTTTCTCATAGTTTCTCTTTGAAGATTTTATGAGTTGCCTTATCTGTTTGTTTAGGCTGAGGAGGGTGCTCTTTCAGTTCTGGGATCTCTCTTTTGTATTTTTAGACAGCAGCTTCTTTCACTTATTGTATAATTTACTAATGCCAGATGTCCACCAGGATGGCTTGTTTTTTCTTGAGGATCTTGCTTTAATACTATCTGGCACAGCTGTGTCTGTACATTTGTGTAGATGTTTATACAGGGCATCAGTGTATACCTCAGTATAGCTGTCAATGCCATCTGTGAAAACTGCAGCTTGGAAGTCAATTATACCTTCCCTTAGGAAAGTGTAGTTAACTTTGATGACATTTTTTAGACTGACTTCTCCTTTGGGGAGTTATGATGCTATTGCTACTTCACAAATGACTGACTTATGGTCAGATTAACCAGTGCGGGCCCTACACTTGAAGTGTTGCATCGGTCACTCATACTGGTGAGTACCATGTCTAGAAAATTGTAGCCCCTTGTGGGATGGTGCACTATTTGTTCCAGGGCATTTGAGTTAACAAAGTCCAGGAACTTTTGTGCAAGTGAGTTTGGGCTCATATAAGTTTCCCAATTAATGGAAGTATAGTTGAAGTCACCCATGACTAGGGTGTTAGGTTGTACCTTAATTGCCCCAAGTAGGTCTAAATAAGCTGTATGGGCATCTTGGTTCATAGAAGTGGACCTGTAAGTGAAAATGACCTGAAAAGAGGGGGTCTTAGCCATGGTAATTTGGACTTAGAATAGCCCCATAGAGTTTTCTTGTCTAACTAGTCTATAGATGTAATTATCTTTAATGATGATAGATGCACCACCTTCTTTGGTTCTCACACCTTCAATTTGCATTCTGAAAGTATGGAAGGCATTGTAGCCTTGCAAGGCCAGGGTATTTTCTGCAGCCTTGAGACAGGTTTCTGTGACTGCACATACATCAACATCTTTCAGGGAGAGGAGTGCTTCCAGAGAGTGCAGTTTTTGATTTTAAACTCCTAGCATTAAGCAGCAGGACCCTAGTTTCTTTGTTTTTGATATTGTCATGTTGGAAATTTTGTTGTTGTGACCTTGCCTAAAAAAGGCAAAATGGGGAAGGCAAGTGCCTTAGCCAGGAACTAAAGGCCTAGAGGTGCCAGGTGAAGACCATCTCTGGCAAAGCAGCTTGGTCTAGCCATCATGTCATCCCAGGCTGACAAGAAGTGGATTCCCTTAGAATGATACCAGAAACTAAGCCAATTATTAAAATCAGTCTTTTTCTGTGTATATTGTGGTATCATCCGGTGAAGGTAAAATGCTGCTCAAAGCTAGGGACATACCCACCTGGGACACATATTCAGAGAGTTCAATCATGTCTCTGTTTATATAGTCCAGAGAGACACATCTCAAGCTGTTCACACCAACATGAAGCCAATCTGGTGGTCCCCTGCCATAAACAAACTCTACAAGCAACCTCCACCCCCCAACACAACCCAAATGACACATAGCCCACAAACTCAGTGTGCCACTCAACCACAGCCCATAAGGCATAACAATGTTCCTACCACTCTAGTCATAGGTGACTCTATAGTCAGGCACACTGATGTGCCACTCACCAGGCTAAACAAGCATAAAGTCACTGTTAGCTGCCTGTCAGGTGCCAGGATCCACCACATAATGCATGCACTCAGGTCACTCCACAGCAAGTACAAATATGACTCTGTCATTGTCCATGTTGGTGTGAATGACCTGAGATGTACCTCCCTGGACTACATGAAAAGAGGCATGGAGGAGCATTCTGATCTTGCAAGTATGACCCTAGCCCTGAGTAGTATCCTGCCATCACCAAGAATGATACCACAGTACAAGGACAAATGATTGACTTCAACAATTTGCTAAGCTTCTGGTGTCATTCTAAGGGGACCCAGTATCTGTCCGCCTGGGATGACATGATCGACAAACCACAATGCTTTGCCAGAGATGGCCTGCACCTGTCACCCTTGGGATTCCAGATACTGGCTAAGGCTCTTTCCACCTCTATAGTGCCTTTTTTAGGCAAGATTCAAATGATAAATTCACCGCCGTAACAGGTACAAGCAAGCAAAATCTGAGGGTAATGCTACTCAATGCTAGAAGTCTAAACCTCAAAATGCACTCACTCGAGGCATTCCTTAAAATGGAGAACATCGACATCTGTGCTGTGACAGAGACCTGGTTCAAGGCTCCAGAGAGAGCACCCTTGCATTAACAGGCTATACTTCATACCACACCTTTTGGCCACCTAACTTGGACTGAAGCACTAAAGGCAGAGGTGTGTCAATATTCATTAAGGATATCCACACCTCCAGGCTAGTTGCTCAGCATAATGCATCTGAGATTATCCAAGTGAAACTAACTCTGGGCAAGACTGCAATGCAAACTGTAGCTTGATACAGACCCCCCACCATGCCCCAGGATTCCCACTTCTCATTTCTTGATGCACTGGAAAATATTAGGGTACAACTCAACACCCTAATAATGGGTGATTTCAACTACCCCACCATTAACTGGGAAAACTAATCATGTACCAACTCTTGTGCTCAACTTTTTCTGGAATTCATAAATTCTAATGCCTTGGATCAACTTATCCACACACCCACCAGGGGCAGCAATATCCTAGACCTGGTCATTACCATCATGGGCAACCGGTGTTCCACACCAGAGGTCAATTCCTCATTGGTCAGATCTGACCACAAGCAAATCACCCTAGACATCCACATCCCAGCCCCACTCCCCCATTAGGGAAACCACCGTAAAATATTTCTCCAAAGCCAACTTCATGCTTCTTAAGACAGAAGTGGCAAACTTCATGACACCCATGCTGAAGGACAGTAGAGATACGACTGCTGAATCCTATACAATTGCACTTTATAAGCACTTACACGAGTGCATGGATTATGCAATCCCTAACAGAACCAAGATGCTATCCTCCAAAAAAAGGAAGCCAATCTGGTGGTCCCCTGCTATAAACAAACTCTATAACAGAAGAAAGAAACTGTTGCAAAAAAGAGTAAAATCTCATGATTGGTTGAACTCCGTGGTCACCCTCAGTAAGAAGCTGAGATCCCTCATAAAATCCTCCAAAGCTAGTTACGAAAACAAAATCACCACTGATTCTAAAGACAACCACAAAGCATTCTATAGCTATGTCAAGAATCTCAATGGCAACACTCAGATCTGCTCTGAGTTACAGCACAATGGCACTAAATATACAGAACCAACTGATATTGCCAACATCCTGGCAGATAGGTTCAGTGCTAACTTTACCCCTCTCTCATCCCCTAAAAGGCACATCTCTATAACCAAAGAATGCAAAGTACCTGTAATCATGGCTGCACAGGGAAAAAAACACACTCTCCAAAGCCAAGAACACAGCATCCATGGGACCTGACAACATCCCAGGCTGCATTCTACATGAACTACAGAATGAACTGGTACCCCACCTAAGTACCATGTTCAATCATAGCCTCACCTCAGGCTTTGTGCCCACTCAATGGCACACAGCAACGGTTATCCCACTCCACAAAGGGGAAGCCACCACAGACCCCGGGAACTACTGCCCCATTAGCCTGATGAGCCTGGTCTGCAAGGCTATGGAGCGTATCATCATGGAACTTATAAACAATGACATTGGTAATCTCCAAACTCTGGAACCTACCCAGTTCGGGTTTGTAAAAGACAGATCATGTCTCCTAAACCAGATAGACTTCTTTGAAACGGACAGCAAAGCTGTAGATGAGGGTAAGGTGGTACACACAGCCTATCTAGATCTCGCCAAGGCTTTCAACACCATCCCTCACTCTGGAATTATAGACAAACTCACTAAACTAGGTATAAATCCCTATGTCACAAGATGGGTTTCCAACTGGCTCACTGACCAAACCCACACTGTGAAAGTAGCAGACTCTATATCCAACTTCAGACCAGTGACAAGTGGAGTACCACAGGGTTCAGTCCTAGGTCCTCTCCTGTTTGGCATCTACTTCTCTGAAGTACAGGCTAACACAGAAGGTCTTTGGCTAACAAAGTTCACAGATGACTGCAAATTAGGAGCCATAATCAAATCTCCTAACAATGTGGACATCCTACAAAAGGGTCTCACTGAGACAGATACCTGGTGTCAAAGCCATGGCCTCAAGCTCAATGCCAAAAAGTGCATTGTCATCCCTTTTGGTAAAAACTCTGTACCCATGAACTGCCACATAGGTGGTAGTCTACTTAACACCGAAAGTGTGATAAGAGACCTTGGGACACAGGTGGACAGTAGTCTCTCCTTTGATAATCACATTGCCACAGTAGTCAGGAAATCCTTCTATGTGGCACACCTCATCACAAAAGGTTTCTCATCCAGGACAAAAGAGGTCATTGTTCCCCTCTACTCATCACTCATTAGACCCATTATAGAGTACAATGCCCCTTTGGTATGTACCTCACAAGATTATCTACAACAACTGGAAAGGCCACAGAAATACCTCGCAAAGAGGATTACCAGCCTCAAACAGATGCCCTACACAGACCATCTCAAAAAACTCCAGCTTTACTCTGTCGCATATCACGTACTCAGAGGCGATCTCTGCCTAACATACAAAGTGATGTCAAACCAAGAGCTGTTGGACATGCTCCATGTAAAGAAATCCCAATCCCTCTGAGCTACACGGTCTAGGGACCTAAACCTTGTCACCACAATAAACAGAACATGCTGGAGGGATAGATTCCTGTCTCAGAGAGTTACCATACTCTGGAACAAACTACCTATCTATAAAAGCCCCTCATTAGCACTCTTCAAGAAAAATCTTGATGATTGGATGGGAGATAGGAAATTCACCCCGGGGATCACTTCTGTGGCTCTGCTTGACAGGGGCACAGGAAAATCATTTTCTTGGGTGGCAAAAGCCAGGGTACCATTTGGCTAGGCTTATATAGGCCCTAGGGCCAATAGCTTAGTACCTACCTATGAACCTATGAACAATAGAAGGAAGAAACTGATGCGGAATAAGGTGAAGTCCCAAGACTGGAAACACTCCCTTATCAGCCTCAACAAAAAGTTGAAACCTCTCATCAAATCCACTAAAGCTAGCTATGAAAACAGAATTGCAGCAGATAGTAAAGATAACCACAAGGCCTTCTATAGTTATGTAAAGAATCTCCACGGCAATACCCAGATTTGCTCTGAGCTACTGCACAATGGTACCTCCTATACCTAGTCAACAGATATTGGCAATATACTGGCCGACAGATTCAGTGCCAACTTTACCCTTCTCCCCCCCAAAGGACCAGTCACAATATCAGTAGATTATCAAGAACCCAGTATTACTGCTGCATAGGTTAAAACAGCACAGTCCAAGGCCAGGAATACAGCTTCTATGGGACCTGATAATATCCCTGGCTGTGTTCTACATATATACTATAGCATGATCCATGCACTCGTGTAAGTGCTTATAAAGTGCATTTGTGTAGGATTCAGCAGTCATACCTCTATTGTCCATCTGCATGGGTGTTGTGAAATTTGCCACTTCTGTCTTAAGAAGCGTGAAGTTGGCTTTGGAGAAATTTTTTACGGTGGTTTCCCTAATGGGGGTGGGGGCAGGATGTGGATGTCTAGGGTGATTAGCTTGTGTTCAGATCTGACCAACGAGGAATTCACCTCTGGTGTGGAACACAAGTCACCCATGTTGGTAACGACCAGGTCTAGGATATTGTTGCCCCTGGTGGGGGTTTGGATAAGTTGATCCAAGGCATTGGAATTTATGAATTCCAGAAAATGTTGAGCAAAAGAGTTGGTGCACGAGTAGTTTTCAATATACATGCTGGTACAAAGATAAAGTGAGAACAGTTTCTGATATAAAAGCAACAAGCCCACCATCAGAAAATCACAATACTCTTTATTGCAACAAGCAATAGCTTTGTGATTTTCTGACGGTGGACTTGTTGCTTTTGCATGAGTAGTTTTCCCAGTTAATGGTGGGGTAGTTGAAATCACCCATTATTAGGGTGTTGGTTTGTACCCTAATATTTTCCAGTTTATCATGAAATGAGGAGTGGGAATCCTGTGGCATGGTGTGGGATCTGTAGCAAGTTACAATTTGGATTGCGGTCTTGCCCAGAGTTAGTTGCACTTGGATAAACTCGAATGCATTATGCTGAGCAACTAGCCTGGAGGTGTGGATATCCTTAATGAGTATGGACACGCTTCTGCCTTTAGTGTTTCGGTCCAGGTTAGGTGGCCAGTCATTGAGTACAATCCCCATTTGGCATGTACCTCACTAAACACCTGCAACAACTGGAAGGGCTGCAAAAGGATCCTAGGCCTTAAACATTTGTCCTATATGGACAGACTAAAAAAACTCCAACTATTCTCTGTCCATATCGCCTACTTAGAGGCGATCTCTGCTTGACTTATAAAGTCGTGTCTGATGCAGCTCTGTTAGAAATGACACATCTAAAGAAATCCCAATCCCTCTGCATCACATGCTCCAGAGACCTCAAACTCATTACCCCAATCAACAGAACATGCTGGAAGGACAGGTTCATAACCCAGAGACTGCCCATGCTATGGAATAGACTTCCCATACATGTCAAGCAGAGCACCTCACTGGCCCTCTTCAAGCAAAATCTTGATAAGTGGATGGGAAATAGAAAATGCACCCCAGAGATCATTCCAGAGGCTTTACTCAACAGAGGCACTAGGAACTAAGGTTGGGTGGCATGATGCCAGGGTAATCCTATGGGCTAGGCTTGTAAAGGCTCCAGGGCCATTAGCCTAGTACACACCTATGAACTATGACAGCATCATAATGGTACTTTTTGTTGAGAGACTTGAGTGTATGTGTGATCTGGTGAATCCTTGAATCAGACATGCAGCTGACCTTAACCTTCTCCTTGTTCAACCTGGTGAGTGAGGCGTCTATATGTCTCACTATAGAGTCACCTATAACTAAAACATTTGGAATAGTTGTGCATTGCCTTAAGGGCTTATTTGGTGAAACACAGGTATTAGTGTTTTTATGTGTATTGGGTACTTTGGGTGTTGTGTTAAGTGTAGCATGTTCATGTTTTGAGGGTCTATGGTGTTTAGGTAGATTTATGAAGAGTACCTCTGCATATGGAGGTTTATGTGTTGGGTGCATATTATGAATAAAAGTCATGGTGTGTAAGCTGACAACCTGTTTAGTGTTGCTGTTCTGAGTGCAAGAGAGCAGTGATTCCAGATTCTTAGTGAAGGAGCATCTCTTGCAAATTGTACTTGAGTGATTTAGGAGTAAGGGGTTGTCAGTGTGCATGAGGCAGTAGCTACACTGCCTCAAAAAACCTATGCCCACCAGGCTGGCAGGAGAAATAGAGGGAAACTGATAGTCCATAATGCAAGGATAGAACCTTATGTCAGCAGATAAGGAGAAAATGATGGAGGTATCAGGCAGAGAGCTATTTTAGGGTGATTAACCTATGGGATGTACAGTAGGAGGTCTATAAAATAGGGGATATATAGGGTCTGATGATGATAGGTAAGAGGTAAAATCTCTGCTGGGTGGTTCACTGAATAGCTGAGAGCTATTTAAAAATTGCTCTGCTGGATAGCAACTGCTTCTAAGGGAAAATATTTTCATTGGTGCTTTTGATTCTATAACCACCAAGAGTTAACCCCGCTGCACTGTGGTGTACAATGGTGCACTATGCCCAAGCAAGAGCAAAGCAGCTAATACAAAGAAAACAATGAAAAAGCTCAAACTGAGCACTGCACCAACTAAATAGCTCAAACTGAGCCCTGTGCCATTGAAATAGCTCAAACTGAGCCATGAAACAGTAACATTCAAAGTCCTGTTGTACACTTCTGCCATGAGGATACAGTGAGGCTTCTCCAAAAAAAGAAGTCCTGACTTTTTGTGCTCAGTCTACAAACAGAACTGAATTCAGCCAGTCTGAATCCAGCCTATACTACACGTAACAGAAGTACAATGGAAAAACAAAAAAAAAAAAACAGATATATTATTTTTTTTAATTAAATAAGCAACAGTCTAAAAAAGCAGCACAGTTTTTTTTTTTAATTAATAATAGCAACAGAATAAAACAGCAGAAACAGATATTTTCTTAAATTAGGTAAAAGCAGCAGCTGGTGTGAAATACAATCAAAGTGCAACAAATGCAGTAGTAAAATACAGTGCAAAGCAGCAAACAGTACATTTTTTTTATTTTTTAACTGTGCCGTACAGTCTCAGTATATAAGAGAAATGCAAAGAAAAAATACTTAGATCCGTTTTGTGGGTTTTTCAGCTCAGAAAGAGACTTTTTTTGGTGGGTACCTGGAATCATGACATTCTGATGCCATGCCTTTCTGCTATGCATTTCAAAACGGGTGGGGGGGGGTGAGCCAACCACTGTGATTCAGCCTGCCAACCCTCCACTGGCTGCAGTACCACCACCCAGCACCTCTAGGATGCACTCTGGTAGTGCTGCCTCCACAACCCCTGCCTTACCTGGTCCATCCTTGTCAGGTAGCAGTGCCCTGACTGGTGGTGCAGTGGTAGCCTCCAAGAGTACTGATGAAAGTGATGATTATGTCACGAACTAGGAGCTGCCAGGAATTTTGCCGAGATCTAATTGAGAGTTGCTTTGTTGCCCACATCAGCTGAGTGGAAAAGTTGCTCCTAAAAATTGAAAAAAGTATCTCGCATCAAGCAGTCTCACAGACAACTGAGGAAGGGGACAGTGATGACAGTTCTGAGGGTAAGGACTCAATTCTAACCTTTCCCACACTCAGTCAAGGTGTCCCCAAATCTTTGTGTGTCTATCACCATCCCTGTGTCTGTCTTGTATGTCTTGTTTGTCTGTACCTGCTTCCTCACCTACCCTAACTACCTGACCCTAACATTCCTAGGTGCCTTCCCCAGCATTCCTCTCTTTGTGAAAAAAAACGGGCACCTTTCCCACAAAAAAAAAAAATAAATTGCCCCATGCATAGCTCTTCAGTTTGCTTATGTATCTTCTCAACACACTTGATTTGGTCCAGTTGGCTGTACAACATCATTGTGTTGTGGTCACCCATCCGTGTTCTGGTGACAGTCCAGATTCATCAAATTTTGTCTACCGGTGTACATTACTGTGGTGAAGAACTGAATACCTATGGTTCTCTCCCAAACTCCTCCTGCAAGTGCCTGTATTGCTTCCCTTTTGTTCTTCCCTCTGCTTGTCTCCCCATTTCACTACTTTCCTATCAAGCTCATTTTCACACATTTAATCTGGCCTTCACTTTTTGTCCTCTACATTAGCATGGAATTTGGCACCTTGCACCAATGCTGACCTGCAGTGAATGTTCACATCATATGGCAAAATCTGGTGAGTCTTTGCCATTGGCTGCACTAGTCCAGTTATCTCTTTGCAGTACTGTTTAAAGTTGCTGCACTAGAGGAACACAGAGTTAAAGCAGATTAAAGGCACTACTTTGAAACAGTTATTATGACAGTTCATAGACAGTGGATGTAACAAAGTGCAACATCTTATTTCTATATTTTTAATCGCCCAAATCTTAACATTTACCACAGTTATGAGTTCTCATGAAGATATTCTGAATGATGTCCAAAAAAGAGTATTTGACACCCAACCCTATAACTACTAGATATTTATACAGTACACCCTTGTTTTGCTGGTCATAATCCTGTTGTCCCTCTCCTAACTCTTCTTTACCCTTATATTAGTCACTTCATGCCACAGAGCATGGCAGGTTAATAATGAGAACACACCAAAAACATGTCCATGAATGTTCCATTCCACCAAACATTGTTATGTATATGTCCATCTCTCCTTGTATTCACCCCTTCAATCCCACCCCTTTTTATGTATGTGTATCTGATAGGAACATGGATGTAAAGGTCATCTCATGGTTTCTACATGCTGTCATTATTTATTTATTTATTTATTGCATTTGTTTACCGGGAAAGTCCACTGGGCCTTGGAGAGCCCATTTTCAGTTGAGGCCCAGGGAGAAAAGCTCCACATACAAATTATACAGAATATACAGTTTCTGTTACATTAATGTTAGAAGGCTATACAGTAATAATAATAGGCATGATTTTAAGATAATGCAGTATAGTGTACATGTCAGAGTTAATACTGTATTAACAATAAGTAGCTAGGAAATGGATTGTTGAGGGGAATGGCAGTGAAAAAGACAGGGAGGAATAGGTTCAGGAGTGGTAGTAAGGTAGGTATAGAGAGAGAGGATGGGTATCCAGGTTGGGTAGGTAACAGGGGTAGGCACGTCTGGGATGGTTAGAGTGCTGGTTGGTTAGAAAGGGAAGGAATACATGGATGAGAAAGAAGTTGGAAAAGAAAAAGCAGAGGGGTAGAGTTGGGGTAGCAGTGTCTGGAGAGAGTTATTTTTTGCATGGGTATAGCCAGCAAGAGGAGAGATGTTTGAGAGACCTTTTAAATAGGGCAGGGCTAGTGATGGAGGTTATAGTGGATGGGAGGGAGTTCCAGAGTCTGGAAACAGTAAAGGAATAGAGCATTTGTCCAGCTGTAAGTTGAGGTTTGTCTACTTTCAGCAGGGTTTTATTTTCTGATCTAAGGGGTCTATTTGGTTGGTACAAGGTCAGCAGTGAGGAGAGAGAGGGGCATGATGTGAGTTTTTATATTAATATGTGCAGTAGTTAAGTGTAAGAAGTTGGGATAGAGTGGTAGTTCTAGCCAGTTTAGTTGCTGTAAAGAGGAGCAGTGGTGTGTTGAGGATCTAGCATTTGTTGCGAATCTGGCGACCTTATTGTAACATGTATCTAGCCTGATTTTGAGGGATGAGTGGATATTTGTAAGGATAAGGGCACCATACAACAGGGATGGAAGTAGAAAGGCTGAAGCTAGTGCCTTTTTTTGCACTATGGTTAAGGTAATAGTTGTGCCTGTTGAGGGTGCCTAGTTTCTGATGTGGTTTTTGATATTATTGAGAATGTGAAGGTCAAATGTGAGGTTTTCGTTAATGATGACTCTGCTGATGGATAATACCAACATGTTACCTTGATTCAATAGGTCATCAGTGCTGCTGTAATGTGCAAGGTTTCAAAATCTGCTGTAGGATTCCCTTTGTGTCATGTTCAGGTGATAATAAGATGAATAAACATATGTTTGCATCTTGCCAAGGCTTATAACCCAGCAGCAGGGGATGCTCTTAAGGACTGTTTTCAGAGATCTCTTTCCTGTGTATCCAGTGCCTATCCATCTATCTACCTGTTCTCTTACATAAGTATGATGCATCTGCCTTTCAAATAAACTGTAAGGTGGGCCACAGTTGATATAATTGTCGAACATCAATTCCAACGTGGCACTATTATATTTCCGATGTCCCACAACTTCTTCATACAGATGTATATGAATGTATTAATTATTGTTAGTCTGTATCTTCTCCATTCTTATCTCATGCGATTCATGCTACATAGGCATGAAAATGATTAAAAAGACATGTCATAACAACACACCATTAGGACGTTCATGAATGTGCCATGACAGTGTATACTACATCCTCTAGCAGCCAGTGTGTTTGTCATCTCCTCCTCTTTCTTATCAAAATATACTGTAGCATCTTTACTAAGATGATGGATGAAATGTTAATCTAATATGATGTGAAATTTGTCCTTACTATGAAGAAGCACACTGCACACACTTTTCAAGATATTCAGCCCTACACATATAGTTAGCATATTTGCTGAGTCATACTAATCATTTCAAAAGACGTACTACCCCTTGTCATTTGTAGCAAGCTGTACACGCATTTAACTTTTGCTTTGCAGTGAGGTCTGTAAAACAGTTGCAAGTTGTACAAATGTATTGAGATAGGCATTACTGATACAATTGGGGAAGATGCATACTTTAGTGTATTCATTGATAGTCACATTTGCAGTCTTGGTTAGATTATTTAGCTAATAACATCTTGACACCATTTGTAAAGAAAGAGAATCATATGGATTTGAACCCTGGCTCTTACTCGCTGTGACAGAGAAAGATAAGCAGCAGGTGTATTTTCCACACTCAGTACTGTCCAGAGTGCTGATGGCTGCGCATTGCCTCCGAGACTGTTTGTGTGAAGTAAGGTGCATTTCATTAAATGTTTCACTGTTTTGTTAAGCAGAGAACTGCATTTGCTCGGTGCTTAATGTTGCATAAAATGGGGAAGGCAAGGCCAACAGTTATGTAATAAACCTTGGCCCCAATATTTCAAAGATATGTAATAGCATACATTTCATACTAGCTGCCTATAATTTCTTCAATAACATATCTTGCAATCCTGACGCATAAAACATTCACAATAAATGCATTTTGCAGTTAACCCCAATCAGGTCAGTTACTGTATGCTCCTATTTGCACACAGTTTGACAATGAGCACAAGTGGACCCTGGCACTTTACAAGTCCAGGGAGAATTCCTGAAATTCAAATTATGCATGCGCTAATACTTTGTCATCATCTGTGCAAATCAGCTTCTCGGCAACATACATTATGAAGAGGTGTATAGCATGTCTAACTCTGGTTATTGGGCTGCAATCCTACAATATATGGAAATGCATTCCTAAGCACAAGAGTACGGTAGTGACATGTGTGCTTGACTAAACACATACTTTCTGATTTTCATGTGTGCCCTTCAATAATGCACTTGCAAATGATATATTAGTATTTGGGCCATTGTCAAACAGAGTCCAGAATTACATAGCATAACTGCAGTGATACATTTGGTATGGGTTTATAGTGACAATGGACATTGATCATGCATGATCATATCCCATTGATAATGCCAGTAACTTGTATTAATGCGGACATCTCTTCATCCAAATATGAAGACACATAACTCTATCATTGCACTACTGGTGTTTCCCAAATATGTGTGTGTGTGTGTGTGTGTGTGTGTGTGTGTGTGTGTGTGTGTGTGTGTGTGTGTGTGTGTGTGTGTGTGTGTGTGTGTGTATGTCTGTGTGCGTGTGTGTGTGTGTGTGTGTGTGTCATTTACACAATATTATAAAAAAACAGGTACATTTCTCTCTTGCTTCATCAAGATGCATTCATGACAGCTTATTTGACCCAGGTTGCCAACATGTATTTATAAGTACTTTTTCAAATTGCATTCACGCAATCATATTACAAATGCTGGCTTTGTGCAAAAGTCTCATATCAGTATGCCATCCTCTATAAAGTGCACTCTGACACTATTAAAGTCAGACTCCTGTGGTGGCATGAGCATCAAGTACTGTGTTCTCTAACTTGTGTGACTAGATAAGTAGGGTTTCTAATCTCACAGCAATTTTGTGTGTGTGTGTGTGTGTGTGTGTGTGTGTGTGTGTGTGTGTGTGTGTGTGTGTGTGTGTGTGTGTGTGTGTGTTTGTCTGAGTGAGTGGGTGTGTGGGTTGTCAGATGAACATGAGTCCATTTCCTGCTGCCCTCACTCTAATAATATTCAAGAGATATTGTAGCTCTGCTACATTACTCCACAGCCCTACAAATATCCTCTACTCTCCATTCATTGATGATGTCATCCTCTATAAAGTGCATTCTGACAGCATTAAAATCAGACTTCTGTGGTGGTGTTAACACTAAGTACAATGTTTGCTAGTTTGTGTAGTTAGATAGACAGGGGTTCTAATCTCACAGCAGTCAGTGTGTGTGTGTGTGTGTGTGTGTGTGTGTGTGTGTGTGTGTGTGTGTGTGTGTGTGTGTGTGTGTGTGTGTGTGTGTAAGTAGAATCAGGTCAGATTAAACATACTTACTGCTGCCATCCTTCAACTGTCAGTCTGAAAACCACTTTACACAGGGATGGGAGTCCACAGCTATGGCAGACACTTCTCCCACTCTGACAAAATGGAAGTTAGACTTCTGCAGCAGTGCTAGTCTTACATTGTCTGGAGACCAGCTTGTGTACCTACACAGGTATGGTGTTTGTAGTGTTTGAGTTGGACCACAGGCAATATGTGCGTGTGTGTGTGTGTGTGTGTGTGTGTGTGTGTGTGTGTGTGTGTGTGTGTGCAGACTCATGTCAGTATAAGCCTACGTACTGCTGTCTTCCTTTAACTATTAGTCTGGAGACAATTTTTACACTGAGATGTGAGTCCACAGCTATGTCAGACAGTCTTCCCAACATCTTCTTTGCAGCATAAACTGATGTTGTTATCTTCTCTAAAGTGTACTCTGACAGGATGCAAGCTGAACTTCTTTGGTAGCAGTAGTCTTATGTTGTATGGAATCCAGCTTGTATACCTACATAGGTATGGTGTTTGAATCTGATCTCAGTTCATGTGTGAGTGTGGACTTGTGTCAGTATAAGCCTACCTACTACTGTCTTCTTTCAACTATCAGTCTGAATACAATTTTTCTCTGGGGATGTGTCCACAGCTATGTCAGGCACTCCTCCCAACATTCTTCTCAGCATAAACTAATGATGTTATCCTTTATAAAGTACACTCTGACAGAGCAGAAGCTGGACTTCTTCATTAGTGCTAGTCTTATGTTGTATGGAATCCACCTTGTATACCGTCACAAATATGGTGTTCAGCTCTGGCCTCAGTCAGCTTGTATGTGTGGGCTGTTGGAGAAATTGTAGGCAGATAGAGTGTGTCTGTGGGTTGTTGGAATATTAAAGTCATTAAATGATATTTTGAGTCTGTTCTCATTTGACTCCCACTCCAGAGAACCTTTTACATAGTCCCCTGAATCCAATACCCCCTTTCTCCCTCTGTCCCCATAATATCATTACTGTGGAACACTTAGGATGTCAGCATCTCATGCATACAAGCATCATGAAGCAAAGCCCCTCCAGGACCCTCTACAAGCCATCTCCAAACCACAGGATGTGTGATTGCTAATTCACTTGTGAAGTGGTGCCCATGTTTGATACGGACAGAAGCAGACTGTAATAAAATAAAACACATACACACACACCCCTACTATCTTTCCTCACCTAGAGATAGTGATTTGTGTTAAATGGGATGATAATGACCAGGTTTGTATGGGCTGTTAGTCATTAGCCTAGTAATCTCCTATGACACTATGAACATTACACATGTAGATGTTGTTGCTACCCGCATGTGCTGAGTTAAGGTGTGGATGCTCTGTAGTCCTACAACAGTGTATTCTAATCTGGGATATGAGCTACTGTATTGATGCCCACTGCTGCCATGTTCTTTCCATAACAACTGTAGTAATATGCCTCCTGAGGAGTTGGGACATAGAAAGATGCTATGTATACTGTTGCCTTACTAAGGCATGTGTTCTGATAGTGGAGTATATATCCATATTCTACACAGTTCTCATTCAGCCATCACAATGATAGCTGCAGTATGGCCAAGGTGTGCATTTGTATACCTAGCATCAGGAAATGTCATCTGACATACAACAATATTATGTCATAATGATTGCATAGGCATATGCTCCTGGGTTTATCAGCATGTTCTAATGTTGTTATATACACAAACATATGACATTTTGATATCCACATGCAATCTTGGTTAATTCATTGCATGCACTATAGTGTTGGTATTCACAAGGATTATACAGGTGCTCCCCAGCAGCATTGTTTAACTGTCAGCATTTGTCTCATTAACTGCTCTGCATGAACCACATCTACCTCAGTTGTAATCTATCCATATATGGTGCCAGGGCCTCACCCACACATTTCCACTGATAAATATATAGCCATATGATGTACAACCAATGTAATGATGTGAAATAGGTAAAACTGTATGACTGTGTTATCAGTCCCACTGCATCACATGTGATTCATACCGTAAGTTTTATATGGAGGTGATATACAGCTTGAAGTCCAGTTGTAGCATAGGTACAGCTATAGTGTGATTGCACTGTGTCACAGGTGTGCCACTACATCACATTAGTATTACCACTTGAGACTTTGCATGAATGCATATGGATATATATAAAGATTTCATGCCAGTATAACATTTTGACTGGCAATGTCAGGGGACAGTGATCATGTGGCACAGGTGTTGAGGTTTGGCATGTGCTTATAGAGTGCGTTCCATGTATTGTTTGGTATGTGTACAAAATTGCAGTGACAGTTTCCTTGATTATTGACATTTGACTTTGATTGCTTTAACTTCTGTGCACATGGGCTCAACAGTCTGCCATACTGCTATACCATTCATTATCATGGATCACTTCCTAATTCACATATCCGTTGTACATGCTTCAGACAACATCCATTGCCATGACATGTTGCAGATGCATACAATATCAAGCTGTGTGCAGGAAATCCACTTATAATAGTATGGTGTTTGTAGGTGTTGTTATCTGTGCAGCCAATACCTATGTCAGGCAGGGATGCTTTAGTCAAGTATGTCACATTTGGCACAATGAGCTCCCACATCTGGTATGCCACACAGAACTATTCTTTGGGATGCATACCCATTAAGATTTAACATTGTAAATTTACTTTCAATGGGATCTACTAGGTGCACATGTGATATGGCTACTACATACACCCAGTAAATACACAGCTCAGTGACAACATTGATGGCATGAGTTTGATTCTTGCAGCAGGTGATTGTGGCATGTGGCATGTAAACCTCTCAGTTTGCCAAGATTGCCCTGGATTTCAACTCCAGGTTTAACACTGTCCCTCTTAACCCTTCCAAAACATAGACACTTTTGGTAAAGCGATAGTGAGTTCCCCTTATAAAATAGTGACAAACATTACACTTCTGTTACTGCAGAACATATATAATAAGTTACAATCACATATTCTGTTGATGCCACAGGTTAATGGTTGTAATATTTTAAAAGTGTCCATGATTGTCCCTATTTCTTTTTACATTTGTCCAGAAATCTGTTGCTATGTGTCCCTGACTGGTTGAAAGCTATGTTGACATGTCAGCCATATTCAGGTAATTTTGCAGATGTTCAGAGTATGTATATACCGCCTATTACATATACTATCCTTGCTATGTGTCCTCTACAGTGAACATGTCAATGTTTACATCACAACCATTCACCTGCACTGATATGTAACCTTGTGTGATCATCACATATATACTATCTAGTGTGTTCATATAATTATATACTAGCTCAGGAGGTGTCAACAGCAGTATGTACTGTATATATGCATAATGTTATGCTACTGACTTGTCTTGGAAGTGTACATACATTGACATATCCTATCTTTTGGATATTTCCACATTTACCATTCCCTTTTCCTCCTTATTCATTCCTATCATCCATGACTGTGCACATTTTCATCAGCACAGTTTCCCTGCCCAGTGCACCTTCCCTTGTAGTTGCCTTTGGCATTTACCCTCTCCCTCCATTATTTTGTTGTGCAAATACTTGTTTTAGTGTATATTGCTGTCAGTACACTTTTCTTTACTTGTTATTACTTCTGCTATTGCAGTATTTTCAACTCTGGTAGTCATTCTGGCTGTCTCCATGATTTCTCAGAGCAGGTTTGCTCCTATGGAAGCTTGAATGCTTCTTCTTTCTGTGCTCATAGTGCTCTGCACAGTTTCCTGGTCAGCAACAATGTTGCTGGTAAAGAAACCTTGCTTGTATTCATTTAAGCATGATGAATAGTATCAATAAGTGATGAGCGCTGCTGCTCATTGTTCTAATATGTAAACTCCAGGTAGGCTTTGCACGAAGCCTACATGGAGTTTATTGAATCCCCAGGTGAGTTACATTACAGGATATCTGAGTCTCTGGTAAAAACATTTAAGTTCCATTAGGGGATATTTGGAGTGTGTAGTAGCTCCCAAGACATTGTTAATTACCTTAGCATGCTAGATGTTTCTAGGCTGTCCAATTCTTCCTGCAGTGGCTCTTTTTTATCTTAGACCATGCACAGTCTGCACCATCCTTACCTTGGTCTTCTTCTTCTGCCAGTTGTGAGAAGTAATTTATTAACTGGAGGACTTCTTCAAAACATTGATTTCATGCTGATCATTTACGAGGAGAGGATAAGGTATGAATGCTGGTAGGTGGTTTTAGATATTTCATTTTAAGAGAGTTGCATGCATTCACTGATGCAGAATGGCCTTTTTGTGTATCTTTGCACCCTAGGCATGTGTTTTTGGCTTTTGCTTACATTATAGGATCACTTTTAAAGAAACTTGTAGTACTGAGTTTGGTATTTGTTGCATATTGTCCAAGAATCTTCAGCTTCTGCTGTTGTACAACATAACATTGATAAGCCTTTTGTGCAGATAAGCAGAGACGAACCTAAACTTCAAGGTCTGGCCTCTTTATGTATTTGCATGACCAAAATAAATGTTTTCCTATTAATGGATTAATAACCTAAGAGTTGCAGTGCTCACTAAGCAGTTAGATATGAAATAGTGGGTAACTAAGTTTTAGTTATCTAAGTGGAGAGCCAATAAAATTGGAAGGGGGTGGGCACTTTGCATTCTGGTTCTATGGAATACAGTGGAACGGCCAATAAATTTAAATAGTTGAAGGGGAGTAATTTCACAAAAGTGGCAATTTTGTGCTAACTCACAACAGCCAATGAAAGTGGAGAGGGAAAGAGATATGTAGTCATATTAACATAAGGGGCAGGCAACTAGAAAGACAGTTGAGTTTAAAAATGGAGTATGGGTTAGCTTTTCCAGTAATGCCTTAAATTTTTTTTATTTTAATCTTTAAATAGAATGCTTAGTTCCTAACTCTACCATTCAGTTCATAGATAATTAACATTCATTGACCTGTTCAATTTTTTTTCTGTGACTCACAAGATATACAGCTGTGGTCTCTTTCCTAGTTTAAATATACAATTAAAAGCAGAATACAAGTAAAACACAATGTAAAGAAAAAAAATCACCAAAACAGAAGAAGGCAATAAAGTAATAAAAAAATACAAGAAATAAAAACAAAAATAACCTTTCCCTCATTGCATGTTGTGGCACAGTCTGGGTGAGCTTTTACATTAAATGCTTAATTTCCACTCTTCTACTGCATGCACAGCCTTGGAGCAATGTGCACATGACAGCTTGCTATTTTGTATTCACTAAATGGCTGTACATGCTGTGTAGACCTGCCAAACAAATGTAAACAGCATAGTATGTTAATGAAACCATAAGCAGCTGAATTACATGCTAATTAACCATATAAGATGGCAGAGCCATTCAGGAAGCTACAAAGTAACCATGTAGAGATGGTGCAGCCCTTTCCTATGAATACCCAAACCTAGTGGAGTACAGCCGCTATCACACTTTGGAAAAAAAAAGCAATGTTAGGGACTGTTGCTGCTTTCTTGCATGTGTATGTGAAACAGGCTCAAATATATGCTGCTGAAGCTGCTGATAGACCATGTCCAAGGAGAATAAGGCTGCTCAGTACCCATTTATCATATCATGGACTATATGATATTGAAATAGTAGAGTGATACATAGTTGATAGGGAAGCACTACAGGAACTCTGCAACCTCTGCTGCTCCTTCCTCAGACCCAGGGGGAAATTGGGGAGAACCTATACCAGTGGAAACTAAGATATGTGTAGCATTAAGGATATTAGCTTCTGGTACATTCCAGAGACCGACAGAGGATATACAAGTGGTGTCATAGGCCTCAGCCTCCAGAATATTTCAACAATATCTTCATGCTATGCTACAACAAGCAAAGGAGTACATATATTTTCAATGCACAGCAGGGGAGACAGCAAGAACAATGCAGGAATTCTGTGCTGTAGCATACTAACTTGAAGTCTTGGGGACCATAGACTGCACTTACATAGAAATAAAAGCCCCACCTTGTGAACAAGGAAGGACATAACATCAACAGAAAGGAGTTCCACTCATTCAACTGCAAGGTTGTCTGTAATGCCCAAGGGATCATTCTCATTGTCTGTGCAGGAAACCCAGGCAGTTAACATGACTCATATATGGCACACATTACTACTGTACACAAGGATGTTATGGGTAAGTTCCAGAAAAAAAATCTCCTGTGTAATACACGTCATACAGTGACACCCATCAGAAATGCTCAGACACCTTCCCACAGATGAAGGATACAACAATGCTCACACTCAAACTAGAAACATCAAAGACCATATGTTTGGCATCTTGAAGTCACGGTTCCACATTCTGGACACATCAAGGAGAATCCTGCAGTACAACCCAGGCTTCTGTGCAGAAATTCTCACAGTCTGTGCCATGCTGCGCAATATCATCTTGAGGAAATAGCTGCAACAGGGACAGTAAGGGCCAGGGCCACACATTCCTGGACCATAGGCAAGGGTACCATCTCTAGCACATGCAGATGAAGATTCTGAGGAATAACCTCCAGCTACAAAGGTAGCCATCAGATGTAGGTGCACACAATGGCAAAGATGCAAAGGACAGCACACACACTCACCACCTAAGACTCAAACGTTAGTGTACACACTCAGCAACTTAGAGGCAAATGATAGCACACACTCTCACCAGCAAGGGAATACACATTACAACCTAAGTACATACAAATATTAAAAGTGTTGCCAACTGATGTCTACAAACTTTGCTTACCCATATAATGTCTGTCTATGGATACCATCAGGCAGAGACAGCCACAAAGCACATGACTCATAAATGCAGTAATGTCAAAGTAAGTGTGGAACCTGTACTGTATGAACAAATGTGTAATAAGCTAAATTACCTACCTACTGTCAGTCTCGTGCCCGTCCACTCTGTACATCAGACAAATATGAATAAGTCAAACCCAAATGAACAAAGCCCATGGCACAGCATCATCATTCTCACAGGGTGGGGTGCAGTAGGCCAGTCGTGACACCAGAGACACATGGATGCTGGCCTTCCCCCAGCAAATGTACCATCACAGACACTGCCCAATCAAGTGTATCAATCATCCTATCCAATGAGTCACCCACACAATTGAGGCAGTCACACATTAGCAAATTGTAACACAATACTCTCAAGTAACCATACTAACTACAGCATGGCAAGAAGTGACATATGTGCAGTATACCAGCACTGAATTTTTAAAATGTATACATACCAAAATTCATGTTTCCATTAATATTGACATGCATTTAAAATATGAATATGTAAGCAGTTTGTGTAGAGACAAACATACCTTATGAAATAGTGCAGTGATGTGTAGAAGAATCTCATCCAAGTAACTAACAATGCCCTGTCAGAATCTAGACTCAATTCCTTCTTCTTCCATAGCTACACCATTACCTTTCTATATAGATTCAGCCCTCTGAACACTGTGAGGCTGCAAGTGAGGTGTGAAATCATTAGCATTCCTGAATACCAAAAAAGAAAAATCACTTGGTATAGGAGACGTAAACATGGTGTTAGTAGCTACATGATTACATGCACAAGTCCTAGAACTGCAGGGAGAAGCAATGATAATTGTTAGCTGCTAATGGTTTGCAAGTGTTGCTGATTACTCTGACTACAACAAGCAATACTGAAGTGACTGTTCTTTCTAAAGTGTTTGTGTCATGCAGTGTAGATTTAAAATAAAAAGTGCAAGCACCTTGAGAGGCATGATAACAACCTTAACAACACTGGTATCATTGTACTAAGAGCACAATGGACATCCTCTGCTTAAAATCTGTCTGAAATGCTGATCAGCTATATTATAGATTGAAAACAGATGCAAATAAATGGCCATGACATTGCATTTCTATAGTTAAGTTGAGAGGTGGAGAAGATGCTCAGAAAATAAAGAGAAGAAATAGCTGGCAGTGTTGGCGACCTGATATTAAAGTGGTGTGGGCTATTATTAGCACAAACTATTTATCAATATTGCATTGATCTAGACATGTTCAAGTAAATGAGAAAGGAACAATTTCTGGTCCTGTTCTGATAGTAAAGAAAGATCAAAAAAGCAAAACAGGTTGTGTGTTGTTATTGCAATGAGTTGAGGATTCATTTCCAGATAGTGTGATGTCTAACAGAGTTAATGCATATTTTTTGAGTGTATGATCAGGTTGTAACATATACAGATCTAGGAAAGTTTACGTTCCTACCTTTTCATTATTATTCCCCGATATTTGTAAGTACTGGCAATTATTTTTTTTTTACTCCATCTTTGTGCGGGTTTTAACAAAATGCACTGACTGGCAGCAGTGAACGAGAGTCCACTGTCCAAGGTTCAGACTAAGAAATGTAATTTTCCAGAACCTCAATATCACATTTTAGAGTTGCACAGATGTGCTGTACTACAGCACTCTGAGCAACAGTAAGAAAGAAATTATAGATGACTTTTGGGCATCAGTGTAGCACATGGGTTAAATTAAATGATTTTAAAGAAATAAGAGGATGCAAGGTTTGAATCCCGCTTGAAGCCCCATGCTGTTTGGAATGTTTGCAGCAGATTTGAAAATGCAACTTGCATTTTACTCTGTGGAATATCAGTTGTTATTGTGCCTGTGTAATTTATGCACTGCTTAGCAGAGTGCAAACAGGGCACACAGGTGAAGTAAAGAGTGAACAATTTTATTTATGTTATCTGCATTAGTGCAAACAGTATTAGCACTGATGCACGGTACTTATATTGAGTGAGTGAAGTGCATATTTTGTATACCTGTTTCTGTGGCAGAAGCTGTAAATGCAGTGACTTTGGCCCCTTAACAGGGCTTCTCTGAGGTTCAAATCCATACAGTGTGAAGAGAATATGGAAATTATTAAACCAGATGTATGACTTACTTTCACCAGAACATCATATATTTTTTCCTGTTTCTTGCTTTTTGCAGTTGCTTCCTGCTCAGCAGCATACAATCAGGCTTACTTGACAAACTTTATTTGGGAAGCTGTTTCTAGTGCAAATAAGGTTAGCAGTAATGTGTGGATGTCAGCACTTTGGACAGTACCGAGTGGAGAAAATCCAGCTCCTGTGTCATTGTCTCTGTGTGACACAAGGTGTAAGTGTACTGATTTTAGAGAATAAACACAGGTGATCCAGGGTTCAAATCCAAATAACAGTTATCTTTACAAAGGGTGTTAAAATGCAATTTATAATAATACTTTGATTAGGAAGGTAACACTACATACAAATGGCTATCATAATTATGCTTATTGCAAGAAATGTCTTATTAAAGTATGTGTAATTGTTTAAGTAGGATAGTTATGATAATGAATTAAAAATGCACTTGCATATCTATGATGGGCAGAATACTTAAGTTAAATGATTTCTCTCCTCATACAAGACAGTGTGTGTAGTAAAGTATGTATGTTTCTTACCCCAACCTGTATTATCAGCTTATAAAAGTCTGTCCCTCTGACATATATTTACAGTAGTAATGCCTCTTTCATGGGACTGCACTTTACAGGACATCCTAAAGTCACATACATACAAGCCTATCTGAAGTATAACTCCAGTCATACTGAATGCAGTTTATCCGTAATGAAGATGAGTGAAAGGGAGTTCTTCTGTAGTGCTGACAAATAATCCCTTTGTTTGAAATGTGTGTATAATTTCTTCCTTAGGTTTGATTCCCACATTGGTCAATTAATGTTTTATAGTCTATAATCCCAGAAAGTTATGTGCCAAGTGATCCTATTTAACTTACAAAACACCAAGGATAACAATCATTATCATTAAACCTGTCAGAGTTGACCATCTGAAAAAGTGCGAATAGGTTGAGCATCACACATGGCAAATCTCACTTCCATGTTTCACACCTTCGTTGCTGTTTGATAAAATACCTTCCTTTTTGTTTGCAAATGCCTCTCCATGCTTTCCATTACACAAATGTATTTGGAATGGTTGTGCATTTTTGAGCAGTAGCTGTTAAATGCAAGAATGGAATTTGGTACCAATTCATACTTAGAGTTGTTGCATGACTTCTGTAGGCATGGCTGGTAAGGAAAGTGATGGTGCTAAATTTAGAACACAGAGCTGGAGTGTTGAGAAGTCTAGGACTTTTGTGACCCTCCTTGTGAAGTGCTACAGCCTTAGGCTACTTCAGAGGACTATACTAGGTCTCAGTACATGACTGAGGCTTGGAACAGAATAACCAAGGCTTTCTTTAGTGCAACTGGCATCCTATGCGCTAGATAGAATTGTCATCACCACTATAGTGACCAGAAATGCCACAAGAAGGCTCTCCTTAGTCAATGGGAGGATGTGTTTAGAACGGCTGATATCACTCAGTTGTGTAACCATACTGACCCACCTATATTAAATGATATAGAATACAGTACCCAGCCAAGACTGTTATTCAATATGCTTTCATGTCTCTTCTCTTCTTTTGGGTTGTACAGCTGTTGAAGACATTGCAGCAAACTATGAGGTACACCAAGACAGGTTAACTGATCTCAGAGAGGCATGGGGTACATATGCATCAGGTCTTAGTAAACCTAATAACTAATGTAAGTGTATGCACTATGGCAATACTGTAATAAGCAACTATATTTATGATATTGTAGCAATGTAATTGATTGATGGTACAACAAAGTAAAACCCTTCCATCATACCTGGAAGTAACAAAGGTGTATAGATTGGAAAATCATAAGTGTTTATTTTCTGAAATTGCAATGTGATAAGCCATGGATGAAGGCTCTAATTCTCTTTCATATTTTGTCTCTCCCCACCCTCTTCTCTCTCGTTTTTTTTTTTTTTTTTCTTTTTGGAGTAATAGTTTATATGGCTTAAAAATGTTCTTTTGCCATACATTTCTGCTTACAAAAGTTAACATGCAGGATAGGGAGGCACACCAACCACTGGATCAGCCTGCATTGCTCCACAGGTTACAATACCAACACACTGCACTTCAGGGTCACAAGCTGTCAGCACTGCCTCCATAACTCCTGCTCTACCTGCTACATGCACATCAGGTAGCTCTGCCCTGGTAGCTGGTGCAGTGGTACCCTCTATGAGTAGTACTGGTGAAGGTGGTGATTTTGTTACCTACCAAGAGCTGACAGAGCTGGTGGAGAGTATAATGGAAAGGAGCCTCATTGCTTTAATTATCTATGCAGAAAAGGTTCTTCATCACATTGCCAGGACTATGCCACACTGAACACTGACAGAGGAAAGTGAGACAGGTGACAGTGATGACAGTTCTGAGGGTGAGAATTAGACTCTCACTGTTCTCAGGTTTGACATGGGTGTGCCTTCAATCTCCCCTACCTATTCCCCAGTTATGGTGGCCCACAACCTTGTATGTTTGTCACCATCATAGACTGTCTTATTTGTTATGTATGTCTGCACCTCCTTCTTCACCTAACCTTCCTACCTGACCTTCACATTCCTAAGTCCCTTCCCCAACAGTTCTCTTTTTGAAAGTTAAAAAGAGTAAATAATGGCCACCAGTCCCTCAAAAAAAGTAAATAAATACCAATCCATACATAGCTGTCTCTTCACCTATGTGTCTTTTTGACACACTTGATTTGGTACAATTGGCTGTACAATATTGTAAGTGTCAGTGTTGCAGTGCAGACCTACACCCTTGTTGTGGTGACAGTCCACATTCAGCAAATTGTGTTCATAGTTGTACATTTACATTGTGAAGAAGTGTATAGTTACAGTTCTCTTACAGTGCCTTCTGCAAATTCATCTGTTCTTTCCCCATGTCCTCCCCTTACCCCTCACCATTTCACCAATTTTCTGTCAGCCCCATTCTCACATTTTTAATCTGGTAAAAAAATAGAATCGCATAGAACACATATGACCAGAAATGGCCAATAAGAAAGCCTTCACTTTATCCCCTCATCTTTTGCGAGGACTTTGGCATCACACACCAGTGCCAAGTGATGGTGAATGGCTGTTCATGTCCTACAGCAAAACCTGGTCAGTTGTTGCCATCACCCTCATTAGTCCAGTTATCCTAGCACAAAGGTTCTTAAACATACTGCGCTATCAGAATACATATGAAAGGCAGACTACAAGAAACCATTGGCGATAGTTACTGTAACAGTTGTTTGATTATTAGATGTAGTCAAGTGCAACATCTTCTGTGGAGTGTTGGCATAAATCAGTTGTCTGAAGATTATTTTTTCACTATAGCATCAAGGGGTCAATTCCAGATAGATGTCACATTATTTCTTACTGTGATGTACATCTATGATATGTTTGCCGACACATATCTAACATTTTATCCAGTTAAGCATTTGCCGGCACATCCATCCATGACCATAAGGAAGATTTAATAAACCACCCTCATTCTACTCATGTATTCATCAGGTTTTACCTGTCCTGCAGCTTCTTGATCCCCAAAGCCATCAGTTACTGATTCAGAGCATGACTGATGAACACCGAGGACACACCATAAAGATGTACATTAATGACCTATAACACCACCCTTTCATAGGAGTCTGTATATCTGTCTCTGTCTTCACCCCTTTTCTCTCACCCCCTTGTACTGCTATTAATTAGGCTGATGGATGTAAATGTCATGCTGTGGCATTTTCAAACTGTCATTGTTTTGCTGAAAAATAATACTGTCATCTTTCATTGGCAGAATATGTTATTACTGTCCCTTCAAATGTGTGATTTTGAGACATTTGAAGTATGATTTCCTTGGTGGGATGTAGAAGGAATGATCAAGTCTATAGACTTAAATTTTCATCTTGACTATGGTTTGAATCCAGCATTAGGTGAAAGTCTTTACTAACTGTTTTCATAAATGTCTTTCCTATGAATGAGTTGTCTATGTCACTGTCAAAGCCCTATCTGTTTGATCAGTTGTACTCCTCAGAATTTGCACAAAGTTTGGCAAATAGCAAGTGTAGTATGTGATGCTAAATGTCATTTCAGGTGTTAATGCAAAATGCTGTGAGTGTTTGCCTTATACCGCATTGGATACCTAGTGAACTTGTGATTTCCCTTGAAGCAAGTCTCATATGTAGTAGGTGTGAAATATTATTTCAGAATCTATTATACACAATTTGGCTAGGCAATATATATTTAAAATAGTCATCCCCAGGCATTCGTAAAGTCAAGATAAAAGGATTACTATAATAATCATATTTAGACACCTATTTCAGCCACCTCCTGACCTATAATCAACTAATACTTGCCCATAAACTCCTTCATAACCCAGACAAAATACCAGCACTCACAAACCTGCTGCAGCCTCACTGCGATTCAAGAAATCTCCACTCTAGTGTCAAATTCTAAGTCAAAGTTCTTGTAGAAGGTATAGGTGTTTTCTTAGGCCTCATACTATTGACTGTATAACAAGTATCTTTAAACTTCTAATTATTATGTTTAAATTGTTTTCATATTGTATGTTGGAGTTTTTCTCCCCAGGTTTTCCGCAGAAAATGGACATGTGTCCAGTTGGACTATGCCAGTCAAGAAATGTAAAATAAATAAAATAAAACTATACACAATTTGTAAAATGATCTGCTTACTATAATCAAATGCTATTTCAACTCTGCTTTTTCATTTAGCTCAGAAAGTTTATACCTTGTGCCACAGAGAAAGTTAGGCCGACAGGTGGATTTCCTCTACTAAGTACTGTCCAGAATGCTGATGGTCACAAATTACCACTATGCTTGTTTGCACTATAGAAGGCAAGCCAAATTAAAATCTTTTACTTTTTCCTTCAGCAGAGAATACTGTTTGCTCACAACCTAACATTGTGCAAGCAGGGAAAGCAAGCAGAACACTCCATTTTTGAATTGAGCTTTGGAGCTAACATAGAAAGGTATAATACAGCATGTGGAGCACCACTGAACACCACTACACACTGGTACTTCACAGTCCGAGTTCAACACATCAAAGTATAATCACACATGCACTAATACTTTGTAGGCATCTGCACAAATAGATTTCTCAGCATTGCACTCTTGGAAGAGATTTGGGACAAAAATGAGTATTGAAAATGGATTATACTACTTTATTTTTATTTACATGGAATTTGTTTAATGTACTCATGTAAAATACAATGAACTGTGTAGTTCACTGACCACTTCATTCTGGGCAGTTGCATCTGCACTTCAACATTGACAGAAATGAAATACAATCACATACAGCCTTGATGCACAGAAATAATCATTTTTAAACTTCCTACACTGAAACATTAAATATTGCTTGATATTGACAGTTCATATTGCCCATGTGTGAGTATATACCATTGCTAATATCAGTACCATACAGTTTAAATACCATCGTCATTACCTGGTGGTCAGTGATTCATTGTCCATTCTGTGATTCACAACTGTCTGTGTCTTATATACACAGGACAGGTAGTTACATGTCACTCTCAGTTCTACACAACAGAGCTGACATAATTCAGCAGTGTGTATGTATTATTGATCATTACATTGACCTTACTCCATCATATCAACAAATATCGATTTGCACAAAACATTCAACATCACAGTATCTTCTCTTACACAGAATGAGAAGCAAATCCTATTTACACTGCAGTGTCACAGTGTAAAAGTCAGACTTCTCTAGTGGCAGTTATGTAATGTAGTGTGTTCTCGCAATTGTACAGCTAGATAGGTAGAGAGTTCTAATATCCCAGCAGTCAACTCGTGTGGATGAAGTTGTGTAAATATGACCTTAAGTGCTAATGATCTCAATAAAGCAGTAGCCTGGAATTAGTTTTATACTGTAGGGTGAGTCCCCATCAGTGTCAGACTCTTCTCACAACATCATCTTCTCTGCAAGACAATGCTTATGTCATCATCTATAAAGTGCATTTTTACAGTGCCAAGAATTAAGAGTTTGCAGTGGTGCTTGTGTTAAGCACTGTGTCCTCTAGACTACATAGCTAGATAAGTAGGGGATTCTAATCTCATAGTAGTCAACTTGTGTGTGCACATGGAGTTTTATAAATATGACCATAAATACTGCTAACCTCAATAAAGCAGTAGTTTGGAATTAATTTTACACTGCAGGGTGAGTCCACATCATTGTCAGACCCATCCCCAGCATTATTTTCTCTGTAATATAATGCTGATGTCATCCTCTTTAATGTGTGCTGTCACACTATACAGATCTGACTTTTGCAGTGACACTTGCTTTAAGTACTGTGTCCTCTAGATTTTGTAGGGAGATATGTATGGGATTCTAATTTCATAGCAGTAAATGTGTATGTATATTTGGGTAAATATGACCTTAACTACTGACAAATTCAATAAAACAGTAGCCTGGAATTAATTTTGCACTTCAGGGTGAGTCCACATAAGTATCAGACCCTTCTCCCAACATCATCTTCTCTACATCCCAGCACTGATGTCATCCTATATAAAGTGTACTCTCACACTACAAAAGGCAGACTTTTGTGGTGCACTTATGTTAAGTACTTTTCCCTCTAGCTTGCATAGGTAGGGGTTCTAATCTCATGACAGTCAACTTGTGTGCATTTGGAGTCATGTAAATATAACATTAACTGCTGATGGCCTCAATAAAGTAGTAGCCTGCAGTGCATTTTACACTGCTGGGTGAGTCCATATCAATGTCAGACCTTTCTTCCAATATCATCATCTCAGCAATACATCACTGATGTCTTCCTCTATAAAGTGCACACTCACACTACTAAAGTCAGACTTTTGCAACGGTACTTGCATTAAGTACTGTGTCCTCTAGATCATGTAGCTAGAGAATTCTAATCTCATAGCAGTCAACTTGTATGTAGGGAGTTGTGTTAATATGACATTAAATATTGATTGCCTCAATTAAATGGTAGCTTGTAGTAAATTTTACACTGCAGGGTGAGTCCACATCAGTAGACCAAACCAAAATTACGCAGGGAAGACAAAGTGCACAGATCAAACCAATGTAATGTTGAGTCCAAAAAAATATCCAGCACAAGGGAAAGATGAAAAAATCTTTAAGAATTTATTGTTGTAAACCCCATAAATACAATAAAAGCCAACCGGTTTCAGCTAGAAAATTGTAGCCTTCCTCAGTGCATCAAAAAACATTCATTAGGGCAAACCCTTAAAGCTGCATATGTATAGATATATAAATATATCTATATATATATATATATATATATAGATATATATTTATATATATATATATATATATATATATATATATATATATATATGCCAAAGGCTTGATCACTTAATTGAAATTATCCATCAGTTGGTTGAGACCAGAACTAACTTAACTCATTCAAGCCTGATTTAAATAAAGCACCTAACCTAATAATCCAAGAAGATTCTTTTTGGTTTAATATATTGTGCCATCCAGCTTTACATGACCTATTCATTTATATTTTGTCTATTATGGTAAAGGTGAATTTGGCAGTTTTGTGTGTTAGAGTGTGTTTGTAAAGGGCATTAGAAACCCTTTTTTTCTTATTTCACTTAAATGTTCACTGATTCTATGTCTGAAGGGTCTAGATGTTTGTTCAACATAAAATGAAGAACAGAAGCAGGTGGCCAAATAAACAAGTATTACAAGATATTGGTATTAGTACTAGATTGGGTAACAACTATGCATGCACAGATACAGCCGAAATGAAGTGGATCTTGAGATTAGGTGCTCATATGGGGTCTGGTTTAAATGATGTACTATCCATTAAACCAGCTTTGAAAGAATGTAAGCTGGCTAAGAAATGAGTTTAACTATGTATCAGTTGTTTTAGAAATGTATGACATTATATGTTAAATTTGTTTAACAGGAAGTTACATACTGTGGTTTATTGTTTTTAGAGTATGATTGTTTCCTTTGAATTTTAGAAAGGTATTTAATTAATGAATTGTTATGGCTTGTTGTCTGATGAAGCACCTGGAGTGTGAAAGCGCTTACTATACAATCAAGATTTTAGAAGAAAAGTGAACGTTTCAGTGCTTCTGGCCGTGTTTCTGCACAGTTTATTATTCCTTTTGTGGCTGCTGTATTGTTAACTGTGAAGTTAATTGCTTTTGACTCTATTGGTTTTCTAGGTTAGGTGCTTTATTTAAACCAGGCTTGAATGAGTTAAGTTAGTTCTGGTCTGAACCAATTGATGGATAATTTCAATTAAGTGATCAAGCCTTTGGCACATATATATACATATATATGCAACTTTAAGGGTTTGCCCTAGTGAATGTTTTTTGATGCACTGAAGAAGGCTACAATTTTCTAGCCAAAATCAGTTTGCTTTTATTGTATTTACAGGGTTTGCCACAATAAATTAAGATTTTTTCATGTGTCCACATCAGTGCCAGACCATTCTCTCAACATAATCTTTTCTGCAACACATCTCTGATGTCATCCTCTATAAAGTACACTGTCACAGAGCAAGAGTCAGATTTTTGTAGTGGTGCTTGTATTAAGTACTGTGTCCTTGAGATTATATAGCTGGTTAAGTAGGGTGCTTTAATCTCACAGCAATGAACATTTGTGTGTGTGTGTGTGTGTGTGTGTGTGTGTGTGTGTGTGTGTGTGTGTGTGTGTGTGTGTGTGTGAAGTTGTGCAACTATATGATGGCCTCAATAAAGCTGTAACTTGAACATAATTTTACACTGCAGGGTGAGTCCGCATCAATGTCATATTCTTATCTTATCATGTTAAGTGCAACACAACTGTGGTATCATTCTCTGTAAGGTGCACTTACACTACTAAAATCAGACTTCTGGGGTGGTGCTTACATTAAGTATTGCATGCCCTAGATTGTGTAGCTAGATAGGTAAGATATTCTAATCTCATAAGAATAAACTTGTGTGTGTGATAGTGGTTCCATTCCATCACTCGAGGATTAATTCAACAGGTATGCACATTTGACTCCCACTCATGAGAACCATTTGCAAGGTCAAGATCAATCCCACATCCACTTTTCACTCTGTCCACAAGTGCATACTGTCCACAACACACTGATGATGTCATCATTTCAATAATGCAATCTCACACCACTAAAGTCAGACCTCACTTATGGTGCAGGTATATAATTTACGTGTATGTAGATTGGGTCAGTCAATAGGTAGAGAGTTCAAATACAGTAGTGACGTTCACATGTTTGCCTTTGTGTGAATATAAATGGATGTAGGAGTGTCTTACACATCTTAGTTCTGACAACATTTAGAAATCCACAGAGCTGAAGAATTAATTTTTGGACACACATCACCTTATCATGACACAGCTGATGTCATACACTCAAAGATGCTTGCCCTGTGGTGTGTGCATGTAATAGACATGTGTGCAGATTCTGTCAGTCGATAGGTAGGGAGCTCAAATTCAGGAACGACTGTTGTCTGTGATTCTGTGTTTCTTCCTCTTACTGTGCAGAACATGCTGTAAATACATATATGAGGTATAGCGATGCAGTGTGCTGCACAATCACCTTTTAGAGGAAACATAAAGGTAATACACAATGGTGATGTTATCCATTGAAATCTGTAGCATCACAGTTGTCAAATAAGTCTGTATTTACACTTGTGTTTCATCAAACGTTTACAAGCCTGTGATGTTAGCCATACAGCTCAAATCTTGATGTCATTGCTTATGGTCATTGTACATGTCACTAATAGTATTGTCACCCACATTTTCTATGTTCATGCATAGATGTTGCTTCCTGTTAAAAGTGTTTATTCTTCATTTCCTTTACAAAGGCTGTATTGAAAACTGATGCTGCCATTTGAATAGATTATTGTTCCATCACAGTTGTAGTGAATCACCTGCACAAGACTGAGGATATGAGATGATATAATGTATATTGTTGTCTAAGTAAGGCATGTGGTCCAATACAAGATTATCTTCACATTGAATATAATTCTTGTTCTACCATCCCAGTGACAACAGCAGGAAGCTATAGGTGTGTTTGGGTATACCTAGCATCAGGCAATGTTGTCTGGCATACAGCAAGATTCTTTCTGAATAATTACAGGGACACCTATTCATTGATTCAGACACATGATGTAATGCTTACTCATAACCACATATATGGCAATTGGTGATACACTCATACCATGGCACATTCATTGATCCCATTATGCTTTCGATTTGCTCATTGCTTAGGGAAGTGTTCCAAAACAGCATCAAGTGACTGGAAGCATTTGTATCCTTCACTGTTCTGCAGGAAAGACATATACTTTGCACCTATAGAGTGACAGAGGTGTCTGCCATCAATTTTTGAAGATAGCAATTATGGGCAAATACAGTACAGCTGAATGAATGACTTCATATAGGTGGAGTTCAACTGCTGAGATAACAGTTCCACTGTAGTGATGTGATGCATAGCCATATTGTTATTTGGAGGAGTTGTACAGCATAATGCTCAATTCTAGCATACAGTTTTATTTTTTGTAAATGTTCTGACATCACACAACAACCATTACATCATGTCATTCTTATCCGTTGATATGGTGCATGAACATGTGTGAACGCAGCTTTGGATTTCTTGGCAGTAGACATTTGTTCTCCCAATGTCAAGGTGATTGTGCTACTTTAGCACATGCATTGATTCCATTTATATACATGAGAGTACTGTAGTTCTTGACTGGTATGTGTCCAGACATTGATATATAATTGATCACAATTGTGTGCACATAAGCATACTCATTCGTCATTAGTTTGATATGCTGATATTACTTTCATTCTCTCAGATCCTTTCTTAGTTCATGCATTAATTTCATTTGTTTGTGATAATGCCCATTGCTACCTCCTGTGGCAAGTTGACAATGCACTGCCCTGGGGAATACATTGCATCATAGAGTGGTGTTTGCATCTGTTCTTATCTGTCTCACAATAACTGTGTTAGGCAGGAGTGCCTTACACAAGGAGTATTATGTATGTCACACTCTGTTCCCACATTTCTAAAACCACACACACCTACATATGGGATACACCGCCATTAGAATACAGAAGTGTATAATTCCCTTCAACAGTGATCCTCCTCATACATGTGCTAGGCTTATTTCTGTGCCACACACAGTTAATGCACAGGTCAGTGTTAACAATAATGGAATAGGTTTGATCCTTGTAAAAGGAGAATGTGACTTCTGAGCAATTGCAGCTTTCCAACATGTTATAATGTTGGAATGCATGCTGTGCAAATATCCCATAATGTATACACTGTCCTTGTTGACTGTCAACTCAACTCAGCATATCAATGACATTCATATGTCATGTCATTTCCCTCTGTTACAATGTTAATTTGTGTAACTGTCATATCCCAAAATATCATGTCTGCTTTTATTTAACTATATTTGCTCAGGAAATGTGACCATCATCAATTGAATGATATGCATATTTAAAAATTGTATTATTACAAACTTGTCTGTGAAATAAGCACATTTACATTAATTATCTTAAATGATTTTGAACATTTACCCTCTCCCTGACATCTTTCTGCATACATCTTTTTGATTTTTTGTGCACATTGTCCTCAGTATACTTTCCCTGTCTGGTAACCCATGTTTTGTAGTCTCCCTTGCCATTTTCCCTCTCCTCTTATTCTGTATTCATTTTTTTTACATTTAAGTACACAGTACACTCAGTACACTTTCCATGCCTGTGTACAGCATGCATTATTTGCCTTATGTAGCTCTTTGTGCTGTTCACATGAACACACTTGACAGGTTTGCCCATAGGTAATCCTGTTTGTTTACTGTATGTGCTCATGTTGCTCAACAAGTTTTTCTGGCTGCCAACACTGTTGCTTGCCATGAAAACTTTTTCATATGTATGTAAACGTGATGAGAAGAATGTGTATGCAATTAGCACTTCTGTTCATCCTGCTAACACGTAAACATTGTGTAGTCTTCAAGCAAAGCCTATATGATGTCCCCACACTGGGCCGGAAATCAAGGAGCCTGAATCCTCACCACTGATCCTGGAGAGGGACATGCACTTGGAAAACAAATGGATACAGTCAGCATTTCCAGACACAGACCTCTCTGCATCAAGCACAATTTCCCTTAAAAGCACACAGGAAACACAGTCAGCCAGGGGTCTGGATTTCTCTACCTGTCTCCCTCCAAGTCCCCAGTAAGACTCCCCACTGGTACAGCTATAGGGTTAGGTCCTAAGCTGAGTGTCCAAGCCAAGTCTTCCACCACCCTCCCTGTGAAATCAGTGCTTTGTGTCTCTCTCACACACACACACACACACACACACACACACACACACACACACACACACACACACACACACACACACACACACACAAGGCTGATACAGATTACCCACTCTGCCAACTTTGCCCAGACTATAAGGTAGTTTCACTGCCACCAGTGAGTTACTACAAGGCTCTTAAAATGGTATCCAAATATACTTTAGTGAAATTAATATTAATACAAATGGTTTGTTGACCAAACAGCCAGCCTTTTCAGGAGTTGCCACAGTTATCACCAAATAAATATGCAAATACTCTCAAATCTTAAATATTTTCTAAAAAGGACCAGCCACAATGAAAAGTTCAAATATAGTTAATAAATAATAAATGAACCAGAAAATACTAAATATCTATTTATAGTAAACACCAGAGTTTCAGTCACAGGGAATATTGAAACTAACACAGCCAAATAGATTCACACAGTTACAGAAAATTAGTACTTCTAATCTCACTATATTTTCCTGACTAATCGTACTTCTAATCTCACTATATTTTCCTGACTAATCTAATCAAAATTACTGTTCCCTAGTTATGTTATTTACTGAATCGATCAAGACAAGGTAATTTGGGTAAGTGGTCGTTGTTGTCGGATCTAAGACAGAATGCAGAATGCTGACAGTAAACTGCTACTACTATCTAAATATTAGTTTTGCCTTATGGAATGACATCACACACATCTGCTCATCTGACACTGTTTCCCATGCTATCACCAACACTAGAACCTGATAGGATTTTAGAACCTATGTGTTACCATACACAGAGATAGAGGTTTGCTCAGATCTCCTGGAAGTCATAAAACCATGAAACCATTTCACTTTTCCTACAGGAGCTATCAACTATTCTCTAACCCAGACATTGCGTCTCTGGCTCCATTCAAAACTGAGATAACATCTTTATGGCTTAACCCATAAAGTAATTTAATTTAAAGAATATTTTGCAAAGTCAGCTGGATTAAGATTGACCTCTTCACCTCCAGTATATGTTCTTACAATGTATACAATTCATTTGCAATAATACATGTACATTTCTTTTCCTTCCAGCAGGGTATACTGTTGAAGCATCTGTACAAATCAGTTTGACATACAAATGACAATCATTCTTTACAAAATTCCAGCTAGCTGTGCTGGTATATCTTACAAATCCACCTCCCTATTTCTCCTAGCATGGCTGGCAGTACCTTCTATCATCACACCTCTCTCCCTTTGAAGACTCAATCTAGTTTTTCAAGTTCCCATTAAGAAACATTGCTTGAGAGGAATGATCTTATATGGGAATACATTATCCCATACCCTGTCTTGAGATTCCATCTGCCTTGGCATTGCTGACCCCACTACAGTGCTGCACTGTCATATCATATACCTACAACCCTAGCTCCATGATAGCAACTTGGGATTTTACTGGCTGGCTTGCTGTAGCAATAGATCTCCCCCAGACTCATCCTGCCTCCTATTGCAAAGACTTAGCACCAGGGTCTCCTTATCATGGTAAGGTTTCATCATGTTAACATGGTACAATTTGTGCCCTTGCCTCCTGCCTAGCAATTATACCATGTAGTTAACATCACTGACCTTCCTTACCACGGTGAAGGGTCCTTCACATGTTGCCCTGCAGCTTATTGTGTCTGACAGGAATGCGAATCATAACCTGCTGCCCCACAGCACACTCTCTGGCTCAAGCATTCCTGTCATATCAGAGATGTGCTGCTGTTGGGCTTCCTGCCAGGTTCTCCTGGGCCAAAACCTTGAGCTTCCTGAGCCTTGTCCTGAGGTTTAGAACATATGCCATAACAGACTCCTTGTGGGATTCACACTCACCCTCCCACTCATCACGAATCAGATCTAAAGGTCTTCTCACCCTATGCCCACACAGCAACTCAAAGGGTGAAAAACCTGTGGATTCCTGGGGCACCTCTCTATAGGCAAACAGCAGATGCGGCAAATATTTGTCCCACTCTCTCTTAAACTGGTTCACAAATACCCGTAACATGGTATTTAGTGTAGAGTTTAACTTCTCAACAACACCATTTGTCTGGGGTGGCAGGGGGTGGTCTTTAGGTGCTTCACCACACAGTGCTTCCACAGACAAGCCAGCAGGTCTGACATGAAATTGGCACTTCTGTCAGTCAATATTTCTCTCAGAAAACCTACCTTGCTGAAAATCTCTAGCAAAGCATTTGCCACCTTTTCTGCCTCAATAGAGGATAGCACAGATGTTGCATATCTGACTCCTTTCAAAACTATGGGATAACATATTTATGGCTTAACTGATAAAGTAATTCAATTTCAAGAATATTTTTCAAGGTCTGGTAGATTAAGATTAACTCTTCACTTTCAGTATATCATGTTACAATGTATACATTTAATTCAGTTACAATAATACATGTATATTTCTTTTCCTTCCAGCAGGGCACACTATTGATACATTTTAACACAAGCAAACCTCACAAATACATTTTTAGTACAAACATCTATACAAATCATTTTTATACACAAATTAGATACAATGACATATAATTATTTACAAAATTCCAGCTAGGTGTGCTGGCACATGTTAAAAATCCACTGCCCTATTTGTCCTTGCATGGCTGGCAGTACCTCCTCCGATTGTTCATGAATACCTGCCATCATTTTCATCATTGTGGTAGAGTAAGTGACAAATGAAGTATCAGGATGAGTTGTTGCTTCTAGCCTGACAGGGATTTGATGAGGTCCTCCGTGATTCCACTTTCAGTGAGTAACCTGAACTATATAATTCCTTTCTTACCCTTTGGAGTTGTAAGATATGAATGGGTATTATGATGATTTCAATTCAGTCAATCATCATTTTTTTTTTAATTATTGTCCTTAGTCACAGGGAGATCTAATTCAGGAATGTGCTTGTTTAGAAACCCATTTGACCAATGATCAATAGACTGTCCTTAAGAATAAGAAATGGATTAGAGAGGTGGTAGCTTCGGAAGGGACAACTAATAGTGCAGGGGTGGCGATTGTTATTAAAAACCAATATCAAGAGAAAATTCTAGATTTTAAAATAGACAAGGAGGGAAGATGGTGTTATGTGATTCTTTCATCTAAACTTTATGATAAACCGGTAATACTTCTTAATATATATGCCCCATGTACCAATCAACAACTTTTTATAACATCACTCTATTTTATCCTGAATCAATATAATAATTACTATATAATAATAGGAGGTGATTGGAACACATACCAAGATCCCAAATTAGACAAATCAAGTTCATACAGGTCCTTTAATAATCAAGCAGTGATAGCACTACAGGAACTTAAAACAGATTTTAAACTATATGATCCATTTAAATACACAAATAATCAAATGAATGCAAATAACTTTACATTTTATTCAAGTTGTCATAAAATGTGGTCCAGGATCGATTTTTTTCTAATTTCAGATGTACTAATGTCTTTTGATCCCTATGTATCCATACAAGCTAGACATTTGTCAGATCATTCTAGGATTACATTAACTTTCAATAAGGACACTAGTCATAATATACGTCTTAGAGGTTATAATTGGTCCTTAAATCCATATTTATTAAATAAAGAAGATATAATAAAAGAAATTCAAGAGACCTTTAATCAGTTATTAGCTAATCTTTTTAAACACCGACATCCATCTGACATAGAATGGGCAATGACCAAAGCACAAATAAGAGGAATTTTTCTTCAAAAGGCTACTTATTATAAGAAAATACATTCGAGAGACATACAAGAATTGGAAACTAAAATTAAATTACTGGATCAGGATATAATTGGGAATTATAGTAAACAAACTGAAATGGAGCTATTAAAATGTCAGAAGGACCTTTTTTTACTACAAAATAGTAAATTATCATTTTATGAACAGAAAATGCTGGTAAAATACGCTAATCATATACAGACCCCTTCAAAAGCACTAGTGCGTATCATTAATCAATCGAAAATACCTTCTCAAATTTCTGAAATACACTTTGACAATAAAACATACACTAATACTGAAGACATTATGAATGTTTTTGAATTAATATTTTCTCAAGTTTATGGGGAACATCAGGAATTAATTATAAATAAGACTAACAATGACTTTTTGCAGAAGATTATATTTCCAAAAATTGGTGATGAGTTTCATATGACCTTAGTCAAACCAATTTCCTCAGAGGAAATAACAGATAAAATTAAGAATTTGAAGCCACATAAAGCTCCAGTACCGGATGGTTTGACCATGGAATTTTACAAAACTTTTAGTGATACATTGGGGAAAATACTTTCACATGTATTTAACTATATAATTAATAATAAAATTAATGACCCGCACTTTAATGCTTCGAAAACTATTCTTATACCGAAAGAGAATGCTGATTTGCAAAATCCAGATAACTATAGACCTATTTCACTTTTGAATATAGACATGAAAATTATGACATTGATTTTGGCTAATAGATTGAAGAAGGTAATTAACCTGATAATATCAGAGGAACAAGCTGGTTTTCTAAATGGCAGACAAACTACAGATAATACATTATCACTTCATACACTGATTTCTTATGCCACTCACAGAAATTTTAATGCTTATGCATTCATAATTGACGTGCAAAAAGCTTTTGATAGAGTTAATTTAGAATTTTTGTTTGATATTTTATCATATTTTAATATATCTCAAGACTTTATTTTAACATTAAAAAACTATAATAATCCCTATACAAATCTAGTTATTAATAAAAATCTCTCAAAAAGAATACAAATTAAGAATGGTACCCGTCAAGGATGTCCGTTATCTCCTATATTATTCAATCTATATTTAGAATCATTATTTCTACATATCAAACAAAATATCTATCACAATGCCCCAATAATATATGGTACGAAAATTTCCATGGCTGCTTTTGCGGATGATCTAAATATTTACTGTACGACACCTGTTTCAGATACCAAGAAAATATTAAAATCAGTGGATGACTTTGCAAAAATATCTAATTACAAAATAAATTTTAGAAAAACTAAGTTATTTCCTTTAAAGACACCTACACCCTTTTCACTTTTACCATTGGTAGGCCAGGTAAAATCTGAAGGAAAAATAAAATATTTGGGTATTGTTTTTTCAACAGACAACAGAGACTTTTATGTGAATAATGTTAAGTTACTTTGGGAGCATATAGTGTCTGATTTAAAAAGATGGAATAATTTGAAATTACCAATAATGGCAAATACCTCAATTATTAAAATGAACATACTTCCCAGAAATATTATATATCTTTAGAGCTACTCAAGTCCAAATTTCTAGGAAATTCTTCAAACAACTTCATACGGAAGTAGGTAGATTTGTATGGGAACCTAGAAAAACTAGGATATCCTATGATAAACTGATGACTCTGAAAAACAGGGGTGGTTTAGAGTTACTGAATTTTGAAGCATATTATTTAATAATAAATGCTAATAGAATTCTAAGAGTGGTTAACTTTGATAGGTCTAGTCCTAAATGGTCACCCAAGTGGTTGATTCTGAATTATAAACATGTTGCTGGACTGGGGATTAATTGTAAGGCATTACCTTTTTTAAATAAAGATACCCTTAAAATGTACGCTCTGATGGAACATATCAGAGTATATATAATATTAATACAAAGTCTGTTTAACTCATTAAATCTCTTACAATATATGATGACTTTTCAACCATTTCATAAGAACCCGAATTTGAAAATTGGTAATCAGCTGATAGATCTTAAAAAAATTCCCACTTATAACTGATTTAACCATACCTGATTTATATCCCTTCCTTGGTATCTCAATACATGACATGCTAAGAGAGATGAATCTCCCTAACTCGTATTTAATTATAATGAGACAGTTAAAGGATCTATCAATAAGTTATTTTAGTAATAGTAATTTTAAAATTAAAGAAGAAGATTTAAACATTTGCCTAAACTTATGGCAAACTCTTACGAAGGACTGTAAATATATAACGGCTTCATATAATTTGATAAAAGATGTGAAATATAATAACCAAATACTTTTATCCAAATACTGGAAGGAGAAATTGTTAACAATTGAAGATAATAAAATAGTGAAAGCAATTAATTTAACCTTAAAATCAGTATCTCTTCAAAAGTTATTATTTACTCAATTGATGATATTTAATAACGCGTATTACACTCGTCTCCTTCTATATAAATTCAACTCTAAAAACTCACCTAAAATGCCCATATTGTATAGATCAAACGGCTGACCTTTTACACATGTTCTGGAGTTGTAAATGTATTTTCAAATTTTGGAATTCTTTAAAAATTCAATTACAAAAAATGGGATATCAGCAGTCTACACTTTCTTGGGAGTTGATGATTCTTCATATTCCTCCGATTAATTTGGATAGATCCCAAAGGATCATACTCATAAATATTTTCCTGTTAATGAAGTTGTATATAGCTACAAATTGGCTGAATCCATCCCAGACTTCATGGGAAAACTTTAAGAGTGTAGCGATAAAACATATCTTAGCACATAAATTACTAATTAAAGATCATAAGAAAAGTATAAATAACACAAAAATATGGGAGCGAATCTTTAATATTGTGTTAGCTTAAGGTTCCAATCCACTTTTCCCCGGGAAGTACATACTAAATATGGAGCTTAGTATAGATAAGCCTTACATTGATACTAGATTTTTATTTGAACCAAAGACCAAAGAACCAGAAGCACCAGTATTCCAAATAGCACAAATGAATAATCCACAAGCAAATGTTTAGCGCTTTTAATCACTTTTTATTTTATGTGACCTTCCTCAGAAACATCTAATCTTTTCTGTTACTTCCTTTTATACTCATCAACAGGAACTTACATCATAATTAAACAATTATCTCACATTTAAATTACTTATAAAATATGTCTACTAGTTACAAAAATAAAAATATATGAATTGTTAATACTTTGCTTTATGACATTGTAATAAATGTGTATGATTATCTATACAGTAAAAAACATTTTAAATTTATCATGTCATTTAATCCAGGAAACTTGTCAGATCCCAAATAAAGCTGCCAATATGCCTCTTTGCATTCCAAAATGTTATTTAAGTCATTTTGAATGGGGACTTAAATAACATTTTGGACTTAAATAACATTCCAAAATGTTATTTAAGTCCCCATTCAAAATGACTTTGTCTACACTATCTAATACAAAAAATTCAAACTTTTTAAATTCCTCACACATATTGGAATGTCTGAATAAAGTATTAGATTTATCATTCTTCCTTATAGCCAAATTGTGTTCATAAATACGCCTTTTTAAATTTCTTTTTGTCTTACCTATGTAGTATTGTCTACATGTCACACAACTCGCTACATAAACAATCAATTCACTGTTACAATTGAAATAATTTTTGGCCCAAAATGTTTCGTTAAATTGCCCTATAGTAACAAAAGAAGTATTACTTATGAACCTACACTGCCTGCAATTGTTACAACTGTAGGTTCCCTTTTTTATGGCACAAGCTCTAGAAGGTTTTTTAAATTCTCCATGAAGCTCTAACATGTTCTTGATGTTTGAGATCTTTTTGTAGGTAAATTTTGGACATAAGCCCAAAATGTCTACTAAATCTTTGTTTCCTAAGATGATCTTCCAATTTTCTGTTATTATACTTTTAACTTCCCACATTTCATCTACTATAGGAATCGGAAACGATGTTCTATAGTCGTTTTTGCTTTCTATTGTACCATTGTATTCACACAAATTCCCAGCTTCTATCATGATTTCTGTTGACTGTAATATTGGTTTGGCCACATTTTTTCTCAAAAGTAGGATCTCTTTTTCTATTTTATTGATCCACTTTTTGTTGTAGCCTCTTTTTTGAAAAAGTTTATTCAAAATTTCACCTTCTTGTAAAAATGTATCCTCATCTGATGTCAACCTACTCAGTCTTATATACTGTCCCTTAATGACCCCCTTCTACATATGGACAGGATGCAAACTATCATTGTGCAGATACTGATTTGCAAAATAAGGCTTTCTATAAATTTTACTGGAAAATGTCTTATTCTCCTCATTGATTCTTATATTAATATCCAAAAAGTTGATTGCTTTACCAAATTCTCCTATTTTAAAATACAAAAAGGAAGTAGTATTATTAAGATCTTTTACGAATTCTTCAAATTCTATTTGGTCTCCTGACCATAAAAAATCAAGTCATCTATAAATCTGTGATATATTTTAACCTTGATGAAATTTGGATGACTTTCTAAATGCTTTTGTTCCCAGTTTGCCATAACAATATTCGCAAACGCCGGGGCCACTCTGGCACCCATAGCCACTCCTGATGTTTGCTGATACATTCTCTTGTTAAAGGTGAAAAAATTGTTTTCTAGTATTATTTCCATAAGACTACAGCAAGTGTTTATTTTTGTACTTGTTAATGTAGAATTTCTACCTAAGTATTCTCTCATGTATTCTATCCCTGTATGTTGGTCTATAGATGTATACAGGCTTTTTACATCTAATGTTCCAAAACTTAACTCTGTGTTATCAATTGAGTGATTCCTTAAAATTTCTAATAAATGCCAGGAATCTCTCAAGTAATATTTAGATTTTTGAACAATTGGATTCAATATTTTGTCCAACCATATAGAGATGTTTTCAGTTTTGGACATCCCTGCTGATATAATAAGTCTGAATGGAATATTTTCACTATTCCCCTGTATTTTTGGAATTCCAAATAAGTTTGGCATTCTGGGTTCTTCAACTAACATGTATTCATAACTGTTGAAGTCTATTTCCGCTTGACTGAACATGTCAAATAGAAAACTATTTATTGTAGTGTATTTTGCTTTAACTACTTCTATACTGATGTTTTGTATGTGTTGCCATCTGCTAAAGAGTTTTCTATATTACTTTCGTATTGATCTGTATTCATAATGACTATCTTCCCACCTTTATCGGCTTTCATTTCTCTAATATTTCTGTCATTACTTAGAGATCGTAAAGCTTTTATCTCATTCTCAAACAGATTTTTGTCATAAATATTACCTTTGATTTTTCTGAACTCTTTTTCACAAGAATTCTGGAAAACCTGTAAGGTGTTAAGTAAAGGCGGGTTGTAAGTACTTGGTTTCTTAATACTGCCTTTATCCCTGTTGTTTGTGTATGCTATATCATGCATAATATAATTCAAATTCAACTTTCTTAGGTATAACCTAAAATCTATCAACAATTTCCCAGTATTAAACTTATTAGATGGAATAAATGAAAAGCCTTTCTTTAAAACACTTTTTGCATCATCAGACAAAAATATTTTAGATACATTCAAAATGTCCACTTCAAAACAGTCCAGTTCTGATGAATCTACCACCTTTTCTTGTTCTTGCCCTTCATCTTGTACTTTTTCTGAGTGGCATTGTACCACCTTGTAGTCCTTTTGTTTGAGTTGTTGTTCCCTTGAAAAGGAACTCCTGTGTTACTAGCTGATGTACTCGCTACTTCAGCATAAGTTGTGATGTTATTGTTGTTCCCATTGTTTGTGGTAACAACCTGTTTCTCGTTGATGTTAGTCTCCAGATTTTGGCCATTATTACTGGAGTCATCTGATCTTGTCCCAGACAAATCAGATGGTAAAACTTGATCTGACCCATTTCCAACAGTTTTACTATTAAACTCATTATTGTTGGAAAGTATACTGTTGGAATTTTCATTACCACCATCATCTTTTATAATGTTTCAGAGGAAGGTCACATAAAATAAAAAGTGATTGAAAGCGCTAAACATTTGCTTGTGGATTATTCATTTGTGCTATTTGGAATACTGGTGCTTCTGGTTCTTTGGTTCTTTGGTTCATTTGGTGTTGTTCTTGGTGCAGTTTCTAATTAGATTTTTATTTGCTCTTCATTTAATACTCATCTAGAAGTTTATTTTAATGTATAATGACTTTATGTAACTGTTGGAAGCATTCATGTATATATTGTAAATATGTTGTGGTATTGTATTCACATTTGGAAAATAATAAAGACTTATTATTGAAAAAAAAAGGAATGTGCTTGTTTAGTTATTTTTCATGTTTATGTTAGGTAACATATTAAGGAAGGCCATTGGCCTGAAACCTTTGCGTATTCTAAATAAACAAAGTTTGTTACTTACTATTATCTGCTTAGCATTTCTGATCACTGGACTTTACTTTGCTCATTATCAGGATAATCCCCCTCAGTTGTTTTGATTTGATTTTTTTGTGAGTATATGCAGTATAATAGAATCCCAAATAATTCCTGCACAAAAGTTTTGACTGTCATTATTTTATTAATCTCCATCACTGGGGTGTCCTTCCTATGGTATTCTTGGGGAACCTAGAGTGCTAACTGAGTCAAATAGCTTAAAATTAGCTCATTGTTTATCCTGCAGGATGAAACAGATTTCATTTTATTTTCATTGACAAAAAAGTTGAATCCAGAAGATGATTGCAGCTAACAATGTTATTTAAAGCAGAACAGGGTTGTTGTTCTGGCATAAGAAAATGTCATCTATTATTGCCATCCTTGTGTGGGTGTGTGTGCCCAAAATGTAGAGTTTTTTTTTTTCTTAGTAACAAAAAGTGTGAATACTGGAAAAATTATTAGTTTTTGTGAAAAATAAGTTATAAGCTTTTGCTAATTAATATGAATGAATATGGGGTCTTTATAGGACATTAAACTATTTGATTGATAAATGTATTTTAGTCTGATTGCTTTTATCAAGATTTTTATTTCTTCAAATTGTACCAATACCTTACAATAACCTAAAGTTCATTTGATACTGTTAAGGAAACTTTAAAATAGATAAACATACTACATCTAATACTCTTATATATAACTAACCCCATCATGTAAGACTAGAGTCACATTCCATTCACAGCTAACAGTAAATAACCACAAAACCTGAACTTTCAAACATTCTGATAACAAGATGCAAATGCCAGTAGACTACAAATCTAACAGTAGGACCCAATATTCCTCACTTCCCCTGTTACTTCTAGAATTACTGACCCCCTTTTCTACTGGGTCTATATCAGAAGATCGAAGTTTCAAAACTTCAAATCTGTAATGGTCGACACCATATGATCGAAGTCTTGAAACTTCAAATCCTTTAACGGAGATCTCCATACAGCTTGGAAAAAGAAGATTTCCCTTTTCTGCACTGTAGTGCGATCTCGGAGTTGGTATATTTAAGTAGCGGGTGGGGAGTACAGGGGGACTTGCCCCCTGCTTAGAACATTTAAATGATTTGTTTTTGTAGGTTGTTGTATTTTATTACATTTTTCATGTTTCAAAGCTTTGATTATATGGTGTCGACCATATAAGATTCAAAGTTTCGAAACTTCGATCATGTCATATAGACCCTTTTCTACCCCCCCTCATAATCCCCTGTACTGTAAGATATTGCACTGTGTTCAGTGCCTGGGAATTAAAATTACTGATCTTCCTCTCTGTGAAGAACTTCCTTCTGTCAGTACTAAATGTGCTCCATGATCATTCATCCATTAATAACCACAAGAGGCAACGCAATTTAGTAGCATTTTTGAGTTAAACTAGAAAATATATCTAGAATTTACATTACAGAAAGCAATATTTTAGTGAGGTATGGGACAATGTAATTGCTGATAAGTTGCCTAAAATGTCTGAGACTCAAAGAAGTTCTCTTGTGTACTGTAATGTTTGGAAACCATTTCATAACTGGCTTCTTTTTCACTACAAGTTTGGCTAGGATATTAAATTCCCCCCTATATCCAAGAGACATACCACTAGGTGATCTGGGGATTTTCCAACTTGTACGTGTATACCGTGTGTGTGTGTGTGTGTGTGTGTGTGTGTGTGTGTGTGTGTGTGTGTGTGTGTGTGTGTGTGTGTGTGTATGCCTTGCAATGGACTGGCATCCCTTCTAGGATTAGTTTTTATGCCTACTGCTTGTAGGATATGCTACACCTAGCCTAAGATACTTAAAAGGAAAAGCAGGCAATGGAAAATGAATGAAAAAAGTATTGTATACCTAAAGTAAACAGCTAGACTATTATCTGAAATGACATATTTCTATTTATTCATGTGGCTATACTGCATCTGTGAAGTATGAGCAGTTAAAAAAGACCTAAGCCTATCCCTATTTAAATTTTGAACTCCTGTTTACTTTTAGCCTGCTCACTTTATATAACTGATGGAGGTGTGAAGTATTTGTCTGTGTAGTTTGGTTTTAGTGTAAACAGTATCCGCAGCAATTATCTAGGAATATAATATGCTGGCAGGTGAAACTTTATTTGATCTGATCTTGAAAGCTTCATTATTTTATTAAATAGTTAAGTTATCAACTCCGTTGAAGTACACTTTATCTTCTGGTATATATTTTAAAAATATGGATAAAGTCCTTAACCTGGCTGTCTGAAACTCAGTCAATCTGCAGTTTAATCATTCTGAAAAAAAAAAAAGATAAACACTAGCACAGAAAAGTATGCTTGTTGTTATGGGTAATGACACCAGTCAGATGCAGAACAATAAATCCCAGGAAAAGCAAAGAAAAAAAAAGTCTTGCCACAGTAAAAATATCTGTGCAGTCCATATCACTCAAGGCTTTGCTGTGCCATGAGACAGTGTAACTTCTTAGGTCACTAAAATGACTACACCTACAGATACATGCATTACTGCATGCCAAAATCAATATGTACTGTTTAGGAAAAATCAATATAGAAAATATTAAAAAAAAAAGTATTATATGATCTAATTATTATCTGAACAAAGTACATCTGGGTAATTGCTTATACAGTTTTACCTTAGTTTGTGGCAACTAAGCTACTAGTTGAAGAATACTTACAGGTTGAGCTTTCAAGTCATCGATTCTAACTTGCATATCAGAAACTCTGCTTAAGGACTTTAAAATAGATAATCACTGCTGGGTACGATTTTCATGTGTGTAGTGACACTGATAATTTTCTTATTTAACCACAGTTGTGCTATTATGTTTCTTTTTCATCAGGTTGTATTTCCAATCAATTGAAGTAAGAGCACTGAATACTCAAGTCAAGACATGATGTGTGAGTAGCAGTCAGACTACAATACAGAGCATGCAGATTCATGTAGGATGTGAATAATTACATCACATTTTAGTGGTCAACACCTTCCATGCTAATTTTGGGCATTAGAAATGGAGGGAATTGGGCACATAACATGAGAAGTTACAATTTAGATATCAGTTTCTTACAGAGTTATGTACAAAGGCTTTTTTTTCAAAGTATTGCAAGGCTGATTACACCTTAGATAACACAGTTACACAGCCACAACTGAAACAGAGATGCTCATATTAGATATGATGTTTGTTTGACAACTTCAAAGTCCTTTATAGGTTACACTATACTGTCTTATGAGTAACACAGACGATGAGACCATCTGAGCCATGCATGTAA